>NW_018237930.1:0-4320 GCF_001263595.1 Phalaenopsis equestris | reverse complement strand
GGCTCCCATATCACTTTAAGTTCATTCTGGTCTTGTTAGACTGTTTATCAGATCATTATCACTTTAAGTTCATTCTGGTCTTGCTAGACTGTTTATCAGATCATTCAAATTATATTTATGTTTTCAAGTTGTGCTTAGTATATATCTTAATTACTATATGAGTAGGCTAGGAGATATTTGTCTTATTATGTTTGAGGTTTTGAAGGGATGGTCCTCAAAAGGGGAGCCCAAACATCGAAGTGAGTTAGTAGTGTTTAAGATAAGTTATTTTTTTTCTAATCACTTTAGATGGTTTTAAATCAATCCTAGCTCACTACCAAGCTCTTGGATCCTTAATGGGTAGGTTTGTAATTTTAACAGGTTAAGGTGAAGCGAAATTGATTCTTATTGAACAATTGAATTATGCACTTCAAATTAATTAACTATTGTCTTCCTATCTCATGCCCCTCACATTAGAATCATCCAATGTGCTTATCTTCCAAACTATAACGATTCGATTAATTACAATTTTATCATTTTGTAGAGAATAGTGTGAATTGGTTTCTACCTCTTATCCCTTCATATGTCAATCATCTTAGGGAATCTATTATGATTAATATTACTCTTTTACCCATTGGTTTGACCTAAAATTTTAATTAGGGCTCAAAATTTCATAATTATCATTTTACCTCTAGGTCTCTTTGCTTCATAACTCCTTTAATTTAATTCAAATGACTTTGAATCTTTGTTGCATTACTATACATGGATTAATTAAGAGACAATAGAAGACTTTGTATTTTGTTAATTTTCATTATATTTTCTCATATTATATAAGCTCAAAAATATGGATTTTCAAAGATAATTCATTTACTTATTAAATATAGTCTTAAGAAAAATTTAGGAGGTTCACATAGGTTAGAAGACCACTCAATCTAATTATCATGATTTTTTAAATTATATTTAAAATATTATAATTTTTTGTCAATTTCAATGAATAAATAAGTATAAAATATATTTCACTTTGAAAGTGTCCTTTTATAATTTTCTTAATCTCTCTAACTTCAGAAAATCTAGACAATTTAATTTTATATTTTTCTAAATTTTACTTTATTTTAATAATTTTTGAAGTAAAAAAATATAGAAAAACACATTTAATTACTTAAAATATATTTTTATAGTCTCAAAATTTTATGGCAAAGTTCTAAAGTTATTTTTCTCAATTAGGAAGTGATTTATGATATTTTAAACACTTTAGCGTTTTTGTGATTTTCTGGTATTTTTAATTAATATTTAAATAAGAAAATAGGCTAAAAATAAAATTTTTTATTTTGACTTCCATTTTATTTTTCTTAGGTAGCTCTAATCATAAGGAACAATTGAAACTATTTTTCAAATTTTTTTATTTATTTTTTATTTATTATAATTATTAAAATCAAAATCTATATACTTAGAAAATACATTTTTATAATAAAAACTATTTTTATGGCTCTAAGATTTTTACAGAGACTTTCTAAGTTCATTCCATTCAATTTAGAAAATTTTTATGATTTTTTAGTTATTTTGTATTTTTCTTATTTTTGATAATTTTCTTGATTTTAAAATATAAAAAAATGCTTTAAGCTTTTGAATTTTGATTTTTATTTTTTGTAAGCTCCTCTGATCATAGTGAACCTATCAAATAATTTTTGTATTTTTGTGACTTATATTTTAATTTTTATAATTATTTTAAGCAAAATGAGGGTGATTTACCTTGAAAATTAGAGTTTCCAGTGTTAAAGATGTTTGGAAAAATTAGAGAACATTTTTAAGCATGTGAGGAATGAACCCTCAAAATTTCACATTTTTATAATCAATATTTAATTATTATGATTTAAAGAAGTTTTAGAGTATTCAATTAATTTAAAAATAAATATAAAAGAAATATTTTTTATTTTTGGTCCACATTGTTCTTTTCTACTCACTTAGCATAGGGGTATTTTTTAATTTATTTTAATCATTTTTTACACCATATTATGAATTTTTGAAGTGTCTATAATTATCTAAATCAGAAATATTTGTAATTTCCTACTTATCCACGTTGGCATTGACTAGATCCTTGGCATATCCGAAAGCACACGCGGTGTGCTACCATTCGTGACACTTTATGCGTCAGCTGCCACATGGTCCGCGGTTCATGCACCATCTCCTCGTCTGACCACAGCCAAGCCCCCCATTCAATACTGGTGAAAATAGTTGACATTCGTTCATTGTCCACAATCGTCCTAACATGAGAACCGCTCATTTTCTAACCTTAAGATCTCGCTTGATACTTAAACAAATTAAGTGAGATTTATTCCTACAACTTCATCTATATGAGACAAACATATCTATATGATTACATGCATATAAAATAGAAGTTTTCTTCATAAATTTCCAAACTAAGCAGGATATTAGTCCATACCTTTACTCAAGAGGTGAGGCTTCAATTGGGTTTTTTCTTGAGCTTCATCTTGGTCCAACGAAAGTCCTCGAAGCATTGGTGGGAGTTTTGGTTGGGTCTATGTAGGATTTTGAACAAAGGGTGACACGGGTTTGGTCAATGGCTAGGATAGAGTGCTCAGGAGAGGGGGCTTTTGATTGGGGACGTGTTCTTAAGCTCTGGTGAAGCTTAAGAGCAAGTCAATTTGGAGTTTTGGTGGACTTGATGGTATGGCCGTGAAATGCCCTCAATTTTAGTGGTGAAATTGGGCTATAGTTGGTAAGGATAAGTGGCTAAAGATGGTTGGATTGTGCTGAAGAAGGCTAGCAGAGGTTGTGGGAGCAATTGGGCAAAGTTTCAACTAGGTTTTAGATGGTCTCCAAGTTTAGACGTAGAGGGAAATTTATAATTGAGGCCAAGAGGGAGGCCTCAAGCTATCATTGGTCGGTGCCAATAAGGTTAGGTGGAGGGTTGAGCGGCACAATTGTCAAATGGAAGAAAGCCACAAGGGATGGGCTCAAATTTGGGTCTAAGACAAGGTGCAAGCTCTCGATTTTGGGTTTTCCGGCCACTAGAGTGGCCGAACAAGCCAAAGGTTGTGTCTAGCTGGCTCAGGTAGGTCAGGGGAAGGTTTAATTGTGACTAGCCTTGGGTTTGATTGTTGATGGCGTAGGTAAGATAGTTAACTAAAGTTAGGGGAGGGGTTTCCATGATTCAAGGCAACCTTGATCAATGGCTCAAAAATCGGTTCATGCTAGGATTAAGGTGGCTAAATCACATGCTTAGGATGGGCTGGCATGATTAGAGTTTATACAAATAAAATGGTAAGGGAAAAGCTTGGTTTTAGGCTTTAAATGGGTTTTGAGCTTGGACATGAACTCTGGGCTTAGATTGGGCTTGGATCTAACCCCATTGATGGTTCAATTTAGCCTAGGAAGATGTCATGAGGAATTTGAGAATAGTTTTGGTGGAATTGAAATGATTAAATGGCCCAATTTGGTAGAATTTAGAGTTGGGTTCAATTTTGGGGTAGTTGACTTGGACTTGGTTTTTGGGCTTAGAATTAAATTGAATTGAGCTTGAATTTAGTCCTAATTGGGATTGCATGGGATGAAATTTGGTTTGGATTTGAAATTGGCTGAGTTTGGAAAGAATTTGGTAGAAATTAGGGATCATTTAAGGACTTTAGCATTTTGCAAATTTTGGTGGATTGGGGTGCAATTGGAGTCATTGAGTGGTCAGAATTGAATTTAGGGAGGTTTAAATTGAATTTTGGAATTTTTGCAAGTTTTGGATACCAGGAGAATGTTGGTAATTTTGATTGGATTAGGGGTGTTTTGGTAATTTTGAGGAATTTGGATGTATTTGGGCAATTAAGGTGATTTGAGATGGTTCAATATGATTTTTTGTGGAGAATTGAGAGATTGGGTGGTTTTGAAGATTTTAGGGTTTCAAGCGTATTTTGGTAATTTTGGGGAAAAGTGAGGGTAAGAGGCCAAAATGGGATGCCTTAATGGAATTGGGATTAATGGCCATGCAAATTGTGTAAACCCCTCCCCTAAATTCATAATGCCCGTGGGGAAGTTCATTTTAGGTCATCCACATGATTATCCTAGCCAACCTAGCAAAAGACTAGGGGCTTGGTGCTACCCATATGAGTCCCTAAAAAGAACTTGGAGTAGGTTAGATGTAAGTGATTTTAGGGTTTGAGTGTGTGTGAGAGGCTATGACCAAGACCAACTCACCCAGGGTTGCCCTAAGTTCTCACTGATCCTATTGGAACTCAATCTTAGGTCTTTACATGTGAGACTATGAGCAAGACCAAGTAACCAAGTCACCCAAGGTTAACCATCCTAAATGACATTTGGGGGCTTGTGACCACC
>NW_018237929.1:0-485 GCF_001263595.1 Phalaenopsis equestris | reverse complement strand
GCGAAACTATGAAAATTTTGCCTTGGGCACCGACGACGCCATGGACGCCACCGACGGTAGGTTTTTCCCGAGAGTCCAGAAAAAATTAATACATAAGCGCGCCGACGGCGCCCTCGACCCCATCGACGGTGAGACCGGTAAGATGACAGTTTCTTATATTCGAATGGCAATTTTTGACGGTTTTTGGGCTGGAATTGTCTTTTTAAACTCTAAAATTTGAATTCTAATTCATATTTTCCCTCCAAAAATGAAGTGAAACTCTACCAATTCCATTTCCATGGCTTCCAATTCCCCTGATAATCCCAGAATGTGAGTTTTCAATCGACGGAAGTTTATTAGTGTGGAAGCGCAGTAAATCTTCAACAAGTTGCTGACAAAGAAAAGATTTATGAAAGAACGAGGATTCGTGAATCGTGGATTGAATAATCACACCACGGATATTGAAGAAATAATAGAGTGACAAAGATGGGAAGTGTTGTGCTACA
>NW_018237928.1:1919-2382 GCF_001263595.1 Phalaenopsis equestris | reverse complement strand
AAAGTTTCAAAGAAAGCAGAGGCAAGTGGCATTGAACAGCATCAAGTTGCGTAATAGGATTCCAGGTATCGTCCATTTATTGATAACATGGGTCTTTCACCCTGGAAGTCCACCAACTGGTAAGCTCCTCCTGTATAGACCTTCTCAACAACAAATGGTCCCTCCCAAGTTGGCTCAAATTTTCCACCTATTTTGCGGTGTGCAAGAATAGGTCTTTTGAGCACAAACACGAGGTCACCAACTTTGAATGTCCTTGGGCGGACCAATTTGTCATGGGCTTGTACCATCTTCGCATGGTAGAGCTCCAAATGTTGTTGGGCTTCTAGTCGTTTTCCCTTGAGACTCTCCAGTTCTTCAAGTCTGAGTTTTGCACTTTCTTCCGTTGTGAGTTGGTTGGCAACGGTGACTCTGAGAGATGGTGTCTACATTTCTAGTGGTAGCACCACCCCAACCCCATACACGA
>NW_018237928.1:0-1773 GCF_001263595.1 Phalaenopsis equestris | reverse complement strand
TAGAGTATCTCCAATCTATCCCATGTCTTTTGACGAAATTTTTGATCTTTGTACTTTTGAAATTTGTCCATTGTCAGAGATTATTCTTCGCGGTACTCCAAAACGGTAGATGATTTGGCTTTTGAAAAATTGAAGGACGTGTTGTGTTGTAACCTCACGTAACAGTACTGTCTCTGCCTATTTGGAGAAGTAATCTATAGCGGAAAGTATAAACCTGTGTCCTCTGGAAGATGGAGGGTCTATCAGACCTATTATGTTTGTGCCCCAACACTCGAATGGCCACGAGGCAACAATTGGGTGTAGGAAATTCGGAGGCTGGTGTAAGACCACCCCATGCACTTGGCATTGGTGACACTTTCTAACTGTATTCATGCAATCAAACATCATTGCTGGCCAATAATACCCGAGTCTTTTGATCTTTTTTTTCATTTTTGGCCCTGACTGGTGAGCACCACACACTCCGGTATGTACTTCTTTGACAATATTCTATGCTTTGGCTCTGTTCAAACACTGTAGCCACATTTTGGTCGAACGATCTTCTGTAGAGAACATTTCTCATCAGGGCATAAGACATGGCCCTTCTTGTGATGTGGTTTGCCTCAGACTTATTTTCTGGCAGCTTTCCAGCATGCAAATATTCTATTAATGGCTTGCACTAATCTTTGTTGATGTCTGCAATTGTATTTATTGTTTCTTCTTTTCCAAGCTTGTGTAGAGTTTCGAAGTCATTTTGAGACACGACTCATCTTCCTTGTACTGTGATTCCAATGGAATCCTTCAGTGGACATGTCATTTCTTTAGCGAGTTTTTCTAGAGCGTCAGCATTGGAATTATCTCCCCAAGGAATCCAATAGAAAGTCACCTCAGGAATCTGCTCCAGGAGCTTCATTGTGTATCGGTGATATTCTGCTAGTCTTGGTTTCAAAATTTTGTATTGTCCGGCGACTTTCTAGATGATGAGTTGGGAGTCGCCATAGATGGCAATGCTTGTTATATCCATTGAGATTGTCATTTCCAATCTGGTGATTAAAGCTTCATATTCTGCTTCGTTGTTGGTGCACGGCTCTATCAGGTGGTATGAGAACCTCAATATACCCTTATCTGGCGTGATAAAGATCAAACCAATCCCTGCTTTGCCCGGTATAACTGTGCCTCATTTTTTGTTTTTCCTGGCTGATGAAGCGCCATCAAAGAACATTTCCCAGCACTGCACACTGGATAATTCCATTTGTAGTATTTGTTCATCTGGTAACTCTTCGTTGAGAGAGGACCCAGCTGGCAGTGGGTGTACAGCGAGAAAGTCTGCTAGTGTCCCTTGACAGCATGAAGGGGAACAAAAGTTATATCAAATTGCAATAAGATCATTGACCATCTTGCCAAACATCCGGAGAGCATTGGTCGGGTCATCAGATATTACAATGGATTAACTTTTGAGATTAGGGTAATCTTATGAGAAATCATGTAATGTCTAAGCTTTTGGGAGGCGAAATATAACTCCAGACAATACTTCTCAATAGGTGGATACCTTATCTCCGTCAGTATTAGACGACGACTCAAGTAGTATAATGCATTTTCTTTACCCTCATCATTGACTTGGGCTAATAGAGCTCCGAGAGTGTCACTAAAGTCGCGGTATAAAGTATCAACGGTTTTCCTTAGATAGAGTCATCCGAAACAGGATAGAGGCTGCCAAAACAGGAGGTGTCCTCAAAGGCCTGCTGGCATTTCTCTTCCCAAGTAAATTTGGTGTCCTTTTTAATTAATGTCGAGAAA
>NW_018237927.1:0-501 GCF_001263595.1 Phalaenopsis equestris | reverse complement strand
GTGCTGGGCAAGCACACCGCGTGTATTGGCGTTGATCGATGAGATCAATAAAAACTAGTACAAACTTCTAAGTCAACAGTCCCAGAACTATGCCTAGAGTTGTGTGCGTGATTTGTTCTGCCGGGGACATGTAAGTGTTATGAAATTTCAAAAATTAGGGACTCTCGCTGGGGATTTGGTTGAAATCAAGGAATAGGGACTCTCACTGGGGATTGGAGAGTGAACTTGGAGTTATGAAATTTCAAAAATTTCCAAAGGATGAGAGTCAACATGTAAGTGTTGACCCCGAGGTGGGACATGAATTCTAAATATCAACTCGAAAAGAGACAGAGTGAGAGAGAGAGTCGGTGTGTAAGGGCCGACCTCGAATGTAATGATTCAGAAATGTAGGACTGATTCGGAAATAAGAATTGAAATTTAAGTCAATTCTAAAAAGAAGGTGTCGGAATATAAGGTCCGACCTCAAATGTAAAGAATCAGAAATTTAGGACTGATTCAGAA
>NW_018237926.1:0-1047 GCF_001263595.1 Phalaenopsis equestris | reverse complement strand
GCTCAAATGAAAAATCGTCCAGAACTCTGAATTCAACATACTTAAGGTCAAAATGATCAGCTCGACGAGACACCCAATGACACTAAAATTGGTCAATCTGAGTCAAATAAAGCTCGCATCCTCAATTGGCCAAATCAAAAAGTAAATGAAGATCAAAGTTTGAATCATCACAATTTATTGACATTAAAAACTATATAAAACAAAATCAATTCTTCACAAAACCAAATCTCATTATAGGGAGAAAAATAAATAAGACTACTTAGAATTCATGAGAAGAATACGAAAAACACGGATTTCATTAATAAAAACAAGTTTAGAAAACAAAGAAAGAAAAGAACACAACTTATAAAAAATCACAACTTTTCTCACACTCATTCTCAAGAAAATCCCTAGAAGTTCCCTTTAAGCACTTTCTTTCTTTACAATCACAGACAATTCTCGTCTAGAAATGTAATGAAGAAAAAATCTCTCACCTTCCCTCTTCTCTTACAAACCTAGAAGAAAATCCTCTCTTCTCCAAAGTCTTCCTCTTACTCTCATGCCACACTCATGCCCTAGACTCCTCCCCTTTTTAATTAGGGGCTGTTGATCCTCGATTTTAATGCTTATGCATATTATAACAATAATTCTGATGGTATTTTTCACTTATATTTCCTTATTTTGCAATAAACCGAAAAACTTGATCTTGAGAAAAATAAGAATTTAACTTTCTAATTTATATATATTTATATTGGGATACTACGCAAGTATACGTATCGTTATCAAATAACATAGGACTTTTTTATTAAGATCTGAATATCGAACCCACAGAGAAGATTATGCAATATGCACTTTTAGAAAGTTTTTTCTATTTTTAAAAAGATAATTATGTAAACTAAAAATGATTTTTTGCAGAAATTTAAAATTTAAATATTTTTGGTATTTTTGATATTTTAACGAAACAGTAACAACTAAAAAGTAATTACTTAAATATTTAAGTAATTTAAAATTTAAATATTTTTCATATTAAGTATTTTATAGAAGAAAAATACTTAATATGAAAATATC
>NW_018237925.1:0-1224 GCF_001263595.1 Phalaenopsis equestris | reverse complement strand
AGGAATCAGTCCTTCAATTTGTATGCATAGATTTCTTATGGAAGAAAACTGCGAACCTGGGGTTGTTCCTCAAAGGACATTGAATCCTGTTATGATAGAAATTGTTAAGAAAGAAATTTTAAAGTGGTTAGATGCTGGAATTTTCTACCCTATTTCGAATAGTGCATGATTTAGTCCAACTCATTGTGTTCCTAAGAAAGGATGTGTTCCTAAGAAAGGAGGAGTGACTGTGAATATTAATGAACATAATGAGTTAATACTAATAGGACAAATCACAAGATGACAAATATGCATTGATTATAGAAAATTAAATCTCACCACTAGGAAATATCATTTTCCACTAACCTTTCTGGATCAAACGTTGGATAGACTATCTGGGCACAAATGCTTTTATTTTCTGGATGGATATATTGGTTATCACCAAATACCAATAGCTCATGAGGATCAGGAGAAAACAACTTTTCTCAGTCCTTATGGTACATTTACTTTTAGAAAAATGCCCTTTGGTTTATATAAAGCCACTGCTACATTTCAAAGATGTATGATGACTATTTTTTGTGATTTAATTGAAAAATGAATTGAAGGTATTATGGATGATTTTTAAGTTTTTAAAACTTCATTTGAATCATGTTTAGAATATTTATTAAGATTTTGTAAGTGTTTTGATGAAACAAATTTAGTCCTTAATTGCAAAAAATTCCATTTTATGGTAGCAGGAGGAATTGTTTTACATCACATATTAAAAAATGGTATGAAAGTAGATCCTACAAAAGGTTAAGTGATCGTTAATTTACCTCACCTAACAAATGTGAGGAAAATTAGCAGTTTTTTAGAACATGTTTGATTCTACATGCCATATATTAAAGACTTCTAAAAAATTGCTAAGCCTCGATGCCATTTACGCAAAAAAGATGTAACTTTTATTTTTAATAAGGAGTGCTTAAACACTTTTGAGTTATTAAACAAAAATAGTCACTGCACCAATTATTATTTCACCAGATTAGGTAAAACCTTTTGAATTGATGTGTGATGCAAGTAATTAAGCTATTGGAGCTGTTTTAGGACAAAAATATGATAAGATTTTCACAGTAGTTTAATATGCCAGTAGAACTCTTATTGAAGATCAAATTAATTATATCGCAACTGAGAAAGAGTTATAATCAATAGTATATGCTTTTCATAAATTCAGACCATATTTAATTAGAACAAAATGTGTTGAGCATA
>NW_018237924.1:5922-6323 GCF_001263595.1 Phalaenopsis equestris | reverse complement strand
GTATTCATATTTTACCAATGAACCAAAGCCACATTTAAGAACTACAACAGCGACAACAAGCCTTATCCCACTAAGTGGGGTTGGCTACAGGAATCCTTTTTCTCCATTGCATCTTATTGAGTGTCATACTTTCATTTAATTCCAACAGATTAAGATCATTTTTTATACAATATACCCAAGTCTTTTAGGTTTACCTCTACCTTTCTTAACATAAGTCGAATCTAAAACATCTACTCTCCTAACCAAATCATCAAATAGTCAACGTTTAATGTGATCAAATCATCTAAGAAGACTCTCTAATCTTGTCTGCCACTAGAGCTACACCAACCCTATCGCGGATATATTCATTTCACATTTTGTCTCTAAGTGTCAAGCCACTCATCCACCTAAGCATTCTCATC
>NW_018237924.1:0-4421 GCF_001263595.1 Phalaenopsis equestris | reverse complement strand
TATATATAGATATAGATATAGATATAGATATAGATATAGATATAGATATAGATTTATATGCGCCGCATTCTGAGATCAATTGGTATCTGCTACAAAACTAAATTCTACAGTACCAAACATTGTTGAGATAGCATGAAATACTAATGAGAGGAACATGCATATGCTGCAACGTCATACAATTTTATGACATTTTTCCCCCATTAAATCAAGTATATGATAGCAGCTATGAATCATCAGCTAGAATCGCCTGACATAAAAAGACAAATATACATGATCGACAATTTCAATATAAATAGATGTACACCTTATTATATGAATGTATAGTTGAAGTGATGTCATGCCAAAAGAGTTGTAATCGAGTCGAGTTTGTCATGGATTAGACTAAGCTTGGTCATATTATAAATTGTTCATGTTTAACTCGAGCTCAAGCCGAGCTTTCACATCATGTATGTTCATATCTGACTTGTTTAATTTTTTATATCATCGTGCTTGACTTGAACATTGATTCTTTATTTTAATTGACCGAGTGTTTCAACAAATTAATAAATAAGTAAAAAGTTAGAACAAATATATAGCTTTTTATGTAAAATTATTAACAAATGATTTTGCAAATTTAAATAGATAATAAATTAAGCAAAATTTGAAATAATATAAAATCACTTTACATCAATTAAATAAAATGTGCAATAAATATGAATTGCACGCAAGCTTTCATGTAATTAAACAATATAAGTACGAGCTAATTAACTAGTTCATTAAAATAAAGAAATAAGGAGGAATTATGTTACATTAAAATCTATACAACAACAACAACAACAAACCTTTATCCCACTAAGTGGGATCAGCTACATGAATTCTTTTTCTCCATTGTGTCATGTTGAGTGTCATATTTTCATTTAGTTCTAATAAAAGAAGATCATTTTTATACAACATGCCCAAACCTTTTTTAGGTCTACCTCTGCCTTTTTTAACATAATACGAATTTAAAGCATCTACTCTCCTAAACGGATCATTAGATGGTCGACGTTTAACGTGACCAATCATCTAAGATGACTCTCTCTAATCTTGTCTGCCACAGGAGCTACACCAACCCTTTCAAGAATGCATTCATTTGGAACATTATCCCTAAGTTTCAAGCCTCGTATCCACCAAAGCATTCACATCCCAACAACACTTAACTTGGTTTTATGCTTCTCCTTTAAAGGCCAACAATCTACGCCAGAAAGCATTGCAAGTCTCACCACCATCTTCTAAAATTTTCCTTCAAGTTTAAGTTGAACAATAGGCCCAACGCATTCCTCCACTTCAACCATCCAACTTGAATTTTTGTAATAACATCCCTATGCTATATCAACATCACTTAGACAATAGATCCAAGGTATATATACCTTTTAATGAGTTAATCACTCATTAATATCTATTCTGATATTAAATTAAAATATATTACTATATAAATAATAATTAATTCTGAAATAAAAATTGATATTAAATTATAATATATTATTAGTACACAATATATTATATATGATATGAGCTATTACTAAGCTTAATAAGAACCATTTAAAAACATACTTGTTAAATAACAAATGAATTTATGTAGCAACAAAAATAAACAAGTTAAGTCATGTTCAAATTTGATTCATTTAACCTTCGAGTTTTTAAAAAATGTTCAAATTTATTAGCTAATTTAAAAAAGCTTGAACTAGTATCTTTCGAATCAAATTCCAGTTGTTTATCGAGTTCATTGGTTCATCTATAACCCTACCCAAAATGCAAAAGCCAACTTCTATCATTCATGAAATGTCTTCTAAATAATAAAAGCTTTTCATATGCTCCAACCCAAAGGAATAAATTTGATCTTTACAACATAACACATAATTCTTATATATTTACATATCTTGCATCTAAAGTCTGCTATGCGCGACACCCTTACAGAGGAACCGATCCAGAGAGGACCGACATGGACCGACCAACCCATGCCAAACCAGCCAGCGACTGGTCTAAGCCAGCCGATCTAGAATCGGGATATGAGATGTGATCCTAGCGCCCAGACGAGGATTATGGAACCAATGCTCAAGTAAAGAAGAAAAGAAATTAAGAGGGATTTGGGGGAAAAAGTTTGGAAAGGACCTAGGGGAGTATTTAGGAGGAAAAGGAAGCTATGGATTGCAAGGATGTTTTTGGTTATAGTTTTTGTCGTTTAGTGTAGTGTTCCTAGCGACGTCTGGGATTGTATGAGTGATGATCTACCATCGTTTGAGTTTTTCCACCTACTTTTTGTCATTTCGTCTTTGTTTGCTCGCTGATTTTGATTCTAGATCGTATTAAATTGATATTAGAGCAAGGTCTTGGAGAGATGGCAACAAAAAAAGTAAATGTTCTAGAAGGATAAGTGGGACAAACAGGTCGAAAATGGAAAAAATGTTCGCCACAATGGAGGACAAGTTTTCCCCCAAAGTGATGAGTTTAACAAGGAATATTGAGGGACTTATATCCATTCTAAATAAATGACTAGATTAGGGGGGTATCATTAAGCCTCATATCTGCCCTGAGAGTTGATGGTAGTCCATATGTTCTACCTGACTGTATTTGAAATGGTAGAGAAGAAGGCTCAATCACCCTATGTGATCTGATCCATCTGTTATGCTCCCTTGTAAGAAAAGGACCAAGCCAGCCTCTAGCTGTGGCTCCCATCAATTTAAGTACCTACCCAACATCTGCTAGACTGTATTCGCAATGGTAGTTGAGGAAAAGTCTTGCATACACTAGGAAGGAAAGGGCGAGGACTCATATTCGATGGAAGGGACTCAATCGAAAGCTGGATGAGGGATGATGCAAGGGGCACAAAAGAACAGAAGGAGAAATGAGGGAATCAGAAGCGGGGTATGGCTATGATAGAAGGAGAGAATTTCACCCTAGACACATGGGGGGAAATGTCGAAGCAAGAAGAGCTTAGGGTGGAGATGCAAGGCCAATCTTTGAAGGGGAAGATGTACATCGATGGGTGTATCAAGTGGAGTGATATTTTGCGATCAATAAGTTAACCGGGGAAGAAAAAACTCATGGTGGCGGGATTATGTTTGGAAGGAAAAGCTCTAGTGTGGTTTCAGTGGATGGAGACAGGGTATCTGATTTATTCGTGAGAGAAGTTTAAAGATTGTTTGTTAGAGTATTTCTGAGTCATTAAGGAAGGGGACATACATGAGCAATTCTATGCTCTGACTCAAGAGGGGACGGTTACGAAATACCAGGAGCAATTCGAGCTCTTCTTAGAGTGGTTGAGGGGTATTTCTACAACAGAGCTAAAGGAAATTTTCTTGAAAGGCCTGAAGCCTGACATCCGAGTGGCCAACTGACCACTGAAGCTGTGTGGATTAAGGGAAATGATGTATCTCACCTAAATGATGGAAGACAAGAAACAAGTGAAGAAGATCAACAAATGCTGCAAAAGAGAAAGATTCTACAAAAGTGCCTTGACAACCACGACACCAAGGACTCAGACGGTGTCATTTCAGGAAGAGACGTTGAAGAAGAAGAATATGATGACCCACCCTTGGGAATTTTTCAAGCTCCTCACCGACACAAGTGTGGGATATAAGAGCAAAATGATTATGTTGTCGTTGTGATGAGAAGTATGCCCCCGACCACCGTTGTAAAGAACGCGACCTTCATAATCTTTAGTTCAGAAGGAGACAGATGGTGAGGAATTAGAGAAAGACGCGGTGGAGGAGTATCTACACTTTGATGTTGCACAGGTGTACCTCAATTTAGTAACAAGATTTACTCTGAATCACACCATGAAAGTGAGGAGACAAATTGGACCGATTTTAGTGTTGGTGGATAGCAGGGCCACACATAACTTTATCTCAAATCAGGTCGTTGAACGGTTAGGGTTGGAGCTGGTGACTATAGAGCTTCAATATCATGATGGAGACTGAGAAGGTGGAGAGACCATCATGATAGATAATTTGATTCAAGAGATACTCAAAGCTGAGATTATCAACCCCAACGTGAGTCCCTTCTCTAGTTTAGTCCTGTTGGTGAAGAAAAAAGATAGTAGCTGAAGGTTCTACTCAGACTCTCGAGCCTATGATTAATGAGTTACTAGATGAGCTTTACGAGGGGATCAACTTCTCGAAAATCGATCTTAAATTGGGAGACTACCAGATCAGGATGAGTCTAGTAGATGTGCAAAAGACAACATTCATGACACATGAAGGACACCACGAGTTCTTGGTGATGTTGTTTGGCCTCACCAACACTCCGACCACATTGCAGTCCCTCATGAATAGGGTTATTTAGCCTTACCTCAGGAAACTCATCCTGGTGTTCTTCTACAATATTCTGATATACACTAATACAGAGACAAAGCATGTGGAACACCCATGGACAGTTTTAGAGAAGTTGAGAGAGCACAAGTT
>NW_018237923.1:0-906 GCF_001263595.1 Phalaenopsis equestris | reverse complement strand
TCGTGAACAACGAGCCGTTTTGACAGCCCTAAATACAAGTAGAAAACATTTGCGTTAGCATATGCATATGAAATTTTATTACTATTAAATTTATTATGCGACACAATGTATGAATTATGATTGATTTAAGTAATATGTTATATTTTTTAAAAAATAAATTAATGATAACAAAAATTATATAATCATGATTTCTCGTAATAATTTATATGGTCGCTAATGCCTTATAGTTTTCAAATTAAAAAAATGCTCAAATTATATAGTTATAAATTTGGAAAATTGTAAGAGTAAATTTGTTTTTTTGAATGTGTATTTATAATCAAAATATTTGATTCATTGAGTTGATTCTATTAAATATAAGACCGCCCTATTTGAGATTGATTAAAAAGATAATAAATTTTTTTTTTCAAAATGTAGATAATTGATTAAATAGGCTTATTAATATTGCATGCTTGTAATCAAATGATCATCTTATAAATATGAGTCCATAAACATCAAAAATCATTTAAAATCATGCCTAAATGACATCAAAAAGTCTAATTTGAAACAAAATAATCATTTTCCACAACTATTTAAACGTTTAAATAAACTTTGATTCAATGTGCTTGTAATCAAAATGGTTATCTTCTTGAGATGAGTCCTATGAATCTAAAATAATGTCAATCTTCATTCATTTGAAATTGAAATTATTGTTTGTTCGGCGGTATAGTTATGTATTAAACATCGCAGTATTGTACAAAGATCCGACATACAGATAAATGACTAGGTGATAGAAGGAACACCGTAGGTTTCTACGTGGAAAACCCGAAAGGGTAAAAAAAAAAGAGTATATCTTAATTGAAATGATTTCACTATGCCAAGGTATGTCACAAGACCCTTGAATAGTTGGAAGCAACATTACACAAGTGG
>NW_018237922.1:0-755 GCF_001263595.1 Phalaenopsis equestris | reverse complement strand
ATTTTTAAAGATAAATAACATTTTTTGCACTTAAAATGATTCGGTAATCTCTGATCTTAATCAGTTTATTTGATGTTTGAAACACAAGAGGTTAATTGATAGAAACCAACCTCATTCTCTCAACTGAAAAGATAAGTTAATAAATTTCTAAATTATTAAAATTTGGAAGTTTATTAAAATAAAATGAGCCTAGGACTTAGGGGTATGACTTTTTAAGTCAATAAGTAATCAATTTATGAACCATATTTTGATTTTCAAAATAAATTTAATTCATGAATCATGACCACCTAAAGCCTAACCTTTTCAAAACTAACTAAGACACTCACCTAGTTTTTAAGGGCTTAGTAGTGACTTAGGCTAAATCAAGTTTCATTTAAATGAGGATTAGAAAAGTAAATATCAATTAACACTAAGACATCTTCCAAACACTACAAGCCCAATTAGGACCAAAATTTGGCTA
Organism: Phalaenopsis equestris; assembly: GCF_001263595.1. Classification (NCBI taxonomy): domain Eukaryota; kingdom Viridiplantae; phylum Streptophyta; class Magnoliopsida; order Asparagales; family Orchidaceae; genus Phalaenopsis; species Phalaenopsis equestris. Next base: position 295 of record NW_018237922.1, on the reverse strand, counting down.
AGTTTTCCAATAACACTAACTTGCTTTTTTAAGGGTCTTCACCCACATATTTTTCAAAATCAAGTTACAGGTGATACTTACCTTACTTTTAGGGATAATTGATACATCAATGTTCATTGAGCATTAGGGTGTTCATAGGATGAATTATTAAGCAACATAAAAAGTTCAAATGAGCTCGAGGCTTTTCACCAGGTAATAAGAGGGAAGTATGGGCCTGCATCTTCCTCTTAACCTGTTTGATACCTCAGAGAGATGCTAATCTTAATATGTTTTTCTTGAAAAATATCATCCTTAA
>NW_018237921.1:0-289 GCF_001263595.1 Phalaenopsis equestris | reverse complement strand
TTCTGTGGCATCTAGTCTGAGCTAGAATAAAAATTCGATCTTAAGTTTATATTGGATGACCTATATTTTGTTATTGGTTCTCGTCACATGTGAAATCCCAATGAGGCAACCAAGTTCTTCTCCTTCTTTTAGTGTTATGGCTTTCGAGGTTCTTCTAGATGAATTTTTTTTGGTGATATGCATATGTGACACACACGAACTCAATATTACGTGGTTTAAAGACAACCAAGAACTTTTTTTTTGTAAGGTATGTCGTCTGCTTGAAGTGACAAATTCGTTGGTTTATATA
>NW_018237920.1:0-2028 GCF_001263595.1 Phalaenopsis equestris | reverse complement strand
TCTGAATTTAATCCAAAGCTTGCATAAGTTGATTTAGAAAAGTTGATTAATACCCTTGAAGCCAATACCCCCAGCCAGATGGGATTTAGCCACTTTTTGCCAAGAAGCCCAATGCATTTGCTGCATTTGGGTGCTTTTCTTTATATTTGCCATTTGTAGGATATAAGAGGGAAAAGTAGTTAGAATGCTTTTCAACAGTGTAATTCTGCCCCCATTAGAAAGAAAAGAAATTTGTCCACCCATTAAGGTAGGTAGTGATCTTATTTATGACTTCCTCAAATTGAATTTGTCTGGTTCTTCCAGTAAGAAGCATGACCCCAAAATACATGATAGGAAGCTAGGAGTTTGAGAAGCTTGTATAGCTAGAAGCCCATTGTTTGCAATTTGGAGTTCTTTGTTTATTAAAAATTAGAAGGTACTTCTCATGACTGAAACACATACCAAGTGTGTTTGGAACATTTGAAGAGTCTGATACACTTTCCTTACAGCATTCTTGTGAGCTCTAAAGAATACCATGATGTCATCAGCATAGAGCAAGTGGGTGATGGCAATGTTTGATCTATGCTGATAAATAGTGTAGTTTTGGTTTAACAGAGATTCATCCAGCATTCTAGATAAATAGTCAATTGCAATAATGAACATAGTGGGGGATAAGGGGTCCCCTTGCTTCAAACCTCTGGATGTAGCGAAAGACCCCCATCCTTTGCCATTTATGATAATAGAGTGATTATTATTTTGAAGCCATCTATTAATCAGTTGGCAGAATTCTATGTTGAAACCTCTAACTGTAAGAACATCCATAATAAATCCCCAACTGATATTATCATAGGCCTTTTTCAAATCCAACTTGTAGATCAAATTGTCACCTCTACAAGTCTTATTCAGATCATTCAGAAGTTCCTGTGCCAAAAGAGTGTTGTCAATAATAGATCTCCCCATCACAAAGGCAGTTTGATTGGGTTTAATGATGTGTTCAAGATGAGGTTGGAGCCTATTGATAATGATTTAGCTGATCACTTTGCTGATTACAGTGGCTAAACAAAATAGATCTGAAGTCATTCCGGGTGGTTTGTATCTCAGATTTGGGGATCAACCACAAAAGTAGAAGCACTAAAGTAATGTGGGAGATTATTTCCTTGGAAAAACTTGGCTACAACAGCTATCACCTCAGGTTTAATAATGTCCCATGATTTCTTATAAAACTCAGCTGTGAATCCATCATGACCGGCTGCTTTGTTGCTATCAATAGAATTCATAGCCTCCCAAATGTCCTTTTCATCAGGGATGTCAGGAAGTTTTAAATTAGCAGTGTAATTCTGCTTAGCAGTGAAATAATCGGGATTAATAGAGATTTTGTGATTGTGCTATTAGTTCAAAATTTTTTTGAAATAGTTTACAACATCATTAGCTATTTCAACATTCTCATGAAGCCAATTCTCCTCTACAGTCTCAATAGCATGAATAGTATTGCATTTCCTTTTGTACTTTACGTAAGCATGGTATAATTTGGTGTTTCTTTCCCCCTCCTTGAAAATGTTCATTGTATCTTTTTGCTTCAGAAATTGGTCTTGATAATCAATAGTAGTAAGAAGTTTATAGTTTATTTTGGCAGCAATTCCTTTTCCTCAACTATTCCCTCCTGTTCATTTTGCTTCAATCTTATAACTTCCTCCTCTAACTCTTGCACTTTAGTAAGGACATTCCCAAATGCCCCCCAACTCAAACTCCTCAGAGCTTTAGCAGTTTTGATTTGCAATAAATTGAGTTTAATGAGTGGTTGAGTGTGTGAAACTCCATTCCAAAGGTTGGCAATGTAAGAGTTGTATAAGGATGGGAAGTCCACATGTTCATATATCTAAATGAGGAAGGGGAAGATGTGTTATCTGAGGAGGTAATGCTAATAAAGATAGGTCTGTGGTTAGAAACAACAAGACTGAGATGAGTTACAAAAGTGAGGAGGAAATGGTTGTACCAGCTATCATTGACCAAACAACTATCAAGTCTTTCCCAAAATTTTCCCCTCTTCCA
>NW_018237919.1:0-498 GCF_001263595.1 Phalaenopsis equestris | reverse complement strand
AAAATCCTATTTCTCTCAGTATTATTTCTCATATTGTTTTTAATCATTAGGAATTTGAATGAAATAAATTTTATTAATTTATGAAATCTGAAATTAATAATTGCAGGTTCTCAATTAAGTAATAAACTGCCAATGAAATATTGCATTATTTCATTGGATATATCTAAGTATAAGTAGATATATCTAAGAATAACAGTAGTTCCGTGCGGAGTCCAATGAAATCACGCCACGTGGTGGTGACAGGACAAAAAATAAAATATGCCCGTTAATATAAGAGAATATTCCTCCCGTATTACTTGTTATTGTATGTTATTCAAGTATTATTGGTGTGTTATTGATGTGTTATTGTGTTATTATAACACCGAAAATATTCTCAAAACACAATAACATCTGAATAACATACAGTAACACTTGAATAACACGGAATAACACGGGAGGAATATCTTCTGGTGTTACTGGACTAATTTTTTTTTCTATCACCTCTACGTGACGTGATTT
>NW_018237918.1:0-363 GCF_001263595.1 Phalaenopsis equestris | reverse complement strand
AGATTTCATATTTTTCCGACTTTTATATTATTTTTCATAATTTTATTAATTAAAATAATGTCAAATATTTTAAAAATTAGGGCTTTTGGTCATAGAAGCACCCTTTGACCCTAGAAAAATCATAGAAAACTCTTACACTCATCAAGAATAGACACTCAAAATTTTATTTGATTTACATAATTATTTAATTATCTATGATTTAATTACTCTCTAGAGTATTTAATTAAATTAAAAATAAATATAGGGGAAACATTTTTGTTTTTTCATATTTTTCTCCACTGTTCATTAAGCAAAGAGGTAATTTTTTTTTTTATTTTTATAAGTTTTCTACACAAAATTATGGATTTTTAGAGTTTATGTATT
>NW_018237917.1:27965-30227 GCF_001263595.1 Phalaenopsis equestris | reverse complement strand
TCAGAAGTATTGAACTGATTCGATGAAAAGTTGGACCAAATGTTAGATAGGCACATAATTTTTTTGTTATTTTAAATATTTTTATTTTTTAGATGAATATACCAGCTATCATCAAATACCTATTGCTCTAGAGGATCAAGAGAAAATAACATTTACTAGTCCTTATGGAACATTTACTTTTCGGTGAATGCCCTTTGGATTGTGTAATGCACATGAAACATTTCAAAGATGTATGATGTCAATTTTTAGTAATTTGATTGAAAAACGGATTGAAGTATTTATGAACGATTTTTCTGTATTTGGAACTTTATCTGAAATATATTTAAATCATTTGGAGAAGTTCTAGAATGTTCTAAAAAGAATAATCTCGTATTGAACTGGGAAAAATGTTAATTCATGGTTGCAGGAGGAATTGATTTTGGACATAAAATTTCAGAAAAGGGCATTAAAGTAGATTTTGTAAAAATACAGGTTATATCAAACCTAGCTCCACCTACTATAGTAAGAGGAGTTAGGACCTTTTTAGGACATGCTGGATTTTACAGGAGATTTATTAAGGATTTTTCAAAAATTACTAAACATTTATGCCAACTTCTGGAAAAAGATACAAAATTTGACTTTAATTAAGGTTGTCTAAAAGCCTTTGAATCAATAAAAGAAAAATTGATCACTGCTCTTAAAAGTGTTTCGCCTGATTGGGAGAACCCTTTTGAATTAATGTGTTATGCAAGTGATTATGCTATTGGAGTTATTTAAGGCCAGAGATATGATAAGATTTTTAAAGTCATACTTTTCTAGCAAGACTCGTAATGATGCTCAGATTAATTACACCACCATTGAAAGAGAGTTATTAGCCCTTGTGTAAGCTTTTGATAAGTTTATATGATATCTGATTATAGCTAAATGTATTGTGCTTGCTGATCATTCAGCTATTAAATATTTGATGCAAAACAAGGATGTTAAACCAAGATTAATTAGATGGGTATCGATGGAAGAGTTTGATTTTGTAATAGTTGATAGAAAAGGGACTGATAGTCAAGTTGCTCATCATCTATCTAGGCTAGAACATGAAGAAATACTTGATTTAAAAAAAGAAATTAATGAAATTTTTTATGATGAGCAATTTTATGCTGTAAAAGGATGAGAAATACCTTGGTATACTGATATTGTAAATTCTTTTGTTAGTGGTATTTTCCATATGGACTAACAAAATAGTAGGAAAAGAAATTCATTCATGATGCAAAATCTTATTTTTGTGATGATCCTTATTTGTACAAACAATGTAAATATTTAGTAACATGACGATGTGAGCCTTATAAAGAAATTCATGAAATTATTCAGAAATATAATGATTCTGAATTTGTATTACATTTTGGAAATGATAGAGCTGTTCATAAAATTTTATAATCTGGAATATATTGGCCTACTTTATTTAGAGATGTTAATATATATATAAAAACATGTGATCATGTGATCATAAAAACATGTGATCAGTGTTAGAGAGTAGGTAATATTTTAAAAACAAATGAAATGCCTCTAAATTTTAATTTAGAAATTGAAATTTTTGATGCATGAGAATTATATTTTATGGGACCATTTATACCTTCATTTGGATATATATATATATATATATATATCAAGAATGGGTGGCGGTTGGTTCATCTGTTGCTCTGTTAGGGTTTCGACAGAATGGCTCAAACTGTTGCTGTAGATGGCCAAATCTTTGTTATCCATTAGTTTCAACTGGTTTTCTCTCCTCTCATCACTGGTTTTTGCAAGTTTTGCTTTTCTCTAATCTTTTACATCTTCCCGGGTTTTGGATTTTTCAAATTTTATTGTTCCATTGCTTAGCCCAACTATTTTTGTTGTTCTATTTGGTTGGTTGCTTAGGATCTTCTTTCTACTGTGTGGTTGGTCTTGTTTTTAGATTTCTCTGGCAGTTGACAGCTCAGGGTCAACTCTATCTTTGATAAGGCTCTTTCAACGATGTCTGCTCCAAATCCAATTGATATTGCCACCAATATTCAGTGGGCCAAGGCTACTTTTGCTGACATTGTTGGGAAAGGTAATGAGAAAATTCAGAACCCTGATGATTTGGTTTTTCCTCAAGAATATCATGAAGGTAATGACCCTCTTTCCAAACCTATATGCAAGAAAAGTGGGAAATTGGCTATCTACTTTAGTGAAGAGGACCTAAATGGTCTTACTGAATGTCATAAATTCACCTTAATTGGTAAATTTCAACTTGGCCATCCCAAGATG
>NW_018237917.1:24130-27767 GCF_001263595.1 Phalaenopsis equestris | reverse complement strand
AATAAAGAACTTCCCATTGTCCCCATTTTGCTTAAGTTACCTGGACTTAAACTACACTTTTTCAACCACAAAGTCCTCTTCAACATTGGCAAAGCTTTGGGAAGACCTTTGAAATTGGATGCCCCCACTTTCAACTTATCAAGACCTTCTGTAGCCAGAATTTTGGTTGAAAGAAACATCACTTTACCAGCTTTGGAGGAATTTTTGTTAGGCTCTGAGCATAGTGGATATTGGCAAAAAATCATGGTTGAATAAAGACCTTACTATTGTCATCATTGCAATATGTTTTGCCACACTGATGAGAAATGCTTTAGACTTCATCCCAACCTCAGAAGGAAGCTTCCAAGACCTCATTCTGAGGATTCAGAATCACATGACATTGAGTTTCCAACTGCTGTTGGTGGTGCTGTTAATGCTTCTGAGTTGCCAGGGACAAGAGCTCAAGATTACACTGAACTAGAGTTGGTTGAATTGCCCGAAGATATGGCAAACAAAAATGTGGTACCAAACCTCCAAAATGATCTTGAACCATTGACTGAGTGAATTCCCCTCCTGCCCCTGCCACAGTCTACTCAAATTCAAATTGAACAAACCCAATGTACTGAACATCCTACACTCCCTGCTGATCAAGAGATAACAACTATTATGTTATCAGAGGAAGACCCTTTGATTTTGCAATTAGCTAAGAATCTTGAAGAAGGTTGGTAAGTCCAGAAAACAAAAAAGAAGAAAATGCCATTGGAATTAAAGAATTGGAATTAAAGAATAAAGAATCTACTCCCCTCATCATCTTCTTTGGAGGATGCCCCCCTCTTTCTTCTAGCACTGTCAGAACTAGGAGAAGAGGAAAATCCACTTTTATTGGTTAATGAATCTAATATGTTGGAATGTTAGGGGATTAGCACATCCTAAATCCCTTAATAGAATTTTGGCTCTCAATAGGATGTATAAAGCTTGGATCATTGCTTTACTTGAACCAATGATCACTAAACATGTTAACAGAATTGTGAGGAAGTTCCCTGGATTTCAGCTTTTTATTAACACTAACAGTAAAATATGGCTTCTTTGCAGAAAGGAAAGTCAATGCACTATTCTTAAAGAGGGAAACCTATTTATCCATTTGAAGCTTAACTTCAATTACTATTGTGGCTTTGCTACTTTCATATATGCTGGTTGTACAACAACTGCTAGATATTAGGCTAGATATGAGCTACAACTGTTAGATATGAACTTTGACAAAAGTTACAAGAGTTCAGTACCTCTATAAGGGATTTCTGGTTAGTTGGGGGTGAGTTCAACTACCTCTCTTAGTTAGAAGAAGGGCAGGGCGGGAGATCTCCTGATATCAATCTAATGAACACATTCAATGACAACATTCAGTCTGCTGGCCTTTTTGATTTGGGGTTTATAGGCCCTAAGTTCAGTTGGAGAAGGGGGAAGCTTTGGGAGAGGTTTGATAGAGTTTTGGTGAATGATAATTGGTTTAGAGATTTCCTGCATACTTCTGTCCAACACTTGACTATGAGTGGGTCTGATCATAGACCCTTGCTTATTCAAATATCTTCCCCCTCTTCTAAAACTAAAGCCAAATTCAGATATCTTAATATGGGGTCCATGCATGGGGATTTTCTCAATCAAGTCTCAATGGCTTGGACTGATGTTCATCATCATATCCCTCGTATCAAGCTTAGGCTTTTACATAAAAAAGTCAGTAAACATCTCTCAAATTGGAACTAGGAGGTGGTGGGGAATATTTATAAAAAAGTCCTTGAAGCTGAACAAAATGTTTTACATTTAGAGCAGCTTTTATCCTCTTGCATAGGGTCTAAAATGGACCTTCAGTCTGCTAATGAACATCTGTTGGATCAAATCAACATGCAAGAGGCTTTCTATGCTCAAAAGGCAAACAGAATTATGTTTTGTGAGGGAGATAGGAACTCTAAATATTATCATGCTTGCATCAATTATAGGAGGAAATACAACACAATTCACAAAATCCTTTCTCAGGAGGGTCACTGGATTTCCAATGCTGATGGTATAGCTGATGATGCTATTCACTATTTTCAAAATATGTTCAGACAAAATTCATCCTCTCACCCAGCCATTAATGATACATTGTTTGATAAGGAAAGAGAATTCACCAAAAGCATATCTCTCACTAATATCCCTGATGAAAAGGAAATTTGGGAAGCTTTAAACTCTATTGACATCACAAAAGTTGCTTGTCCTGATGGCTTCACTGCAGATTTTTATAAAAAGGCCTAGCTTATTGTGAAGGGTGAGGTCATTACTACTGTCCAAAGATTTTTTTGGGGGACTGATCTCCCTAAATACTTTTCCTCATCTACTATTACTTTGGTTCCCAAGGACAAAACTCCTCATAATTGGGAAAATTTCAGACCCATTAGTCTCACTTCTATTATATCTAAGACAATCAACAAAGTACTAGTACATAGATTACAACCTCACCTTAATCAGCTTATCTGCAGGAATCAGTCAGCCCTCATCAAGGATAGAAGTATTGTTGATAATGTGCTTTTGGCCCAAGAGTTGGTACTGGATTTGGAAAGAATCACTAGAGGAGGCAACTTAATTTTCAAATTGGATATCAAAAAGGCATATGACACTATTAGTTGAAAGTTCATTGAACAAGTTCTTATTGCTAGATGTTTCTCCCCCTACTTTATCTCTCTAATCAACAGATGGCTGATCAATAACTTCCAGTCTATCTTCATCAATGGATCCCCCCATGGATTTTTCAGTGCTTCTAGAGGTATAAAACAAGGTGACCCCCTGCCCCCTACCATTTTTATCATAGTTTTTTATTACTTATCCAGAAGCTTGAATGAGTTGGCATCCAGAAAACCCCATTCCCTTTATAGCCACAGATCTTCCGTCTTAATCAATCACTTGGCTTTTGATGATGACATCATTATCTTTTCAAAAGTTTCCAAAACTGCTGTTAAATTATTCATGCAGAGCTTGGAGGTCTTTCAGGATGCCTCTGGTATGAAGTTAAATAAACAGAAATGCATCTCTATTTTCAACAAACAATGCAAAAGTGAATTTAAGACCTGGGTTTCTGATTTCACTAGCTTCACAAACAGTCACCTTTTTGTGAAATATCTGGGTGTACTTCTTATCAAAGGGAGAACTAAAAATAATCAATTTGATCAAATATTAGAAAAGATTCAAAGCAAATTACAAGCATGGGAGAATTTTTTTTATCCAATGGGGGTAGGATAACACTCCTGAAAAGTGTTCTATCTACTATTCCATCCTATCTTCTGTAAATGAACATCTTAAAAAAGTCTTCTCAGAGATTATTAGAAGGGATCTTTAATAGATTTCTATGGGTTGGTCAAAGGAAGCAAAAACACTGGACACAATGGGCTAAGATGTGTAAACCCTTTGAGGAGGGTGGGTTAGGCTTCAAGTCCTTCCCCCAAATTATTCACACTAATCTCTGCAAACTCTGGTTTAAATTTAGATCTCAATCCTCCCTTTGGGCTGAATTCTTTTGGGGTAAGTATTGCAAGCATCAACACCCCACCCAACTCTCTGTGGGTTTAGGGGATTTCCCCATTTGGAAAAAGATGTTACAGATTAGGGAGGAAGCTGAACAAATGTATGTCTG
>NW_018237917.1:22681-23763 GCF_001263595.1 Phalaenopsis equestris | reverse complement strand
TTGCTGACATTTTTGGGAAAGGATATGATAAAGTTCAGAGTCCTGATGATTTGGTTTTTCCTCAAGAATATCATGAGGGTAATGACCCTCTTTTCAAACCTATATGCAAGAAAAGTGAGAAATTGGCTATCTACTTTACTGAAGAGGACCTAAATGGTCTTACTAAATGTCATAAATTCACCTTAATTGGTAAATGTCAACTACATCCCCAACATTGTGGCTTAGTTTGTTTGGATGGCTAGAAACTAGTTAAAGCAAGTTCCCATTTAGAACCTATGAAGGTAGGTCTAAATTGCATTGCTTTTATACAAAAATTGATTAAATTTAAAAATTTTGAAGCTGTGTTGGAGCTGAGCCCATCTCTCAATCCTTCCATTACCAAAGTCTTGAAAATTTGCTGGACTCTCCCAAAGCTTGGATGGATAAAAGTTAACACTGATGGTAGCTATAAATCTCTGTCTGCTGGAATTGGTGGTGTCTTCAAGAATCATGAGGGGAGATGCATCTTGTTTTTTCAATCTCCTGTTAAAGCTTTGAATTCCCTTGAAGCAGAATGTCAAGCTGTCTTTTGGGCCATTAACTTAGCCAGATCTTACCATTTCAACCAGTTATGGGTTGAATCTGACTCCTTGCAGCTTATAAATATTATAAATGGTTCTTATGATACCCCATGGAATTTAATCAGCTGGATTTCTGGAATTCATCAATTTCTTAAGGGTTACTCTATCAAGTTCTCCCACATCCACAGAGAAGGGAATAGACCCTCCAATTAGCTAGCTAGAAGGGGTCTCTCTACTGAAGAACCATTAGTGAGCAGAAGGATTCCTCCCCCATTGGATTTCCTTTTATCCGATGATCTGTTACCTCTCCCATATATTAGATAACTCCTTTTGTTTTTTTTGAGAGGTTGCCTTCTATTCTCCAGGCATGAAGGGTCTGAGGGGTCCCTCTAGATGCATTTTCTACCTGTCCCATGAGGAAACTATCATCCACCTTTTCTTTGCCTGCCCCTGGGTATAGGATGTTTGCTCCTTTATGAATGGTAAGCTCAATGTCCCAACTATGAATCTAACATGGGAGGT
>NW_018237917.1:4101-19664 GCF_001263595.1 Phalaenopsis equestris | reverse complement strand
ATTATGATGTCATCAGCAAAGGCCAGATGATTAATTGATGTGGAAGATCTGTGACTATAAAGAGAATGGGGTTTCCTGGATGCCAACTCATTCAAACTTCTGGATAAGTAGTCAAAAGCTAAGATAAAGATTGTAGGGGAGAGGGGCTCACCTTGTTTTATACCTCTAGAAGCACTGAAAAACCCATGAGGGGATCCATTGATGAAGATTGAATGGAAATTATTGGACAGCCATCTGTTAATAAGAGAGACAAAGGAGGGTGAGAAACCTCTAGTAATCAGAACCTGTTCAATGAAACTCCCGCTTATAGTATCATAAGCCTTTTTGATATCTAATTTGAAAATTAAGTTGCCTCCTCTAGTGATTCTGTCCAAGTCCAACACCAATTCTTGGGCCAAGAGCGCATTATCAACAATGCTTCTATCCCTGATTAATGCAGACTGATTCCTGCAAATGAGCTTTCCCCATAACTGATCTAACAGGCAAGATCTGGCTAAGGACATGGCCCAAAATATAGCTTGACATTCTTCCTCAAGTGAGTCAAAAGTATTAACAGGAGATTGAAAATATAAGATACATTTCCCCTCATGGTTCCTGAATACCCCACCAATGCCAGTAGACTGAGATTTGTGGCTGGCATCAATGTTAATTTTTGTCCAGCCAAACTTTGGGAGGGTCCAGCAAATTGTCACAACTTTGGAAATATGTGGCTTGAGAAGAGGGCCAATCTCCAAGACAGCCTCAAACTTTTAAAATTTAATCAGTTTTTGAATGAAAGCAATACAATTGAGACCCACCCTTATTGTATCAAGATGGGAGTTATCATGGTTTGCCTGGTTTCTAGCCATCCACACAAACCATGCCACAATATTGGGGATGTCCTGGAGATTAGATCCCCTCCAATCAAACCAGCTGGTATAGAAAACCTTCCATGTGAGATTCATTGTTGGGATCCTAAGTTTACCAATCACAAAAGACCAAACATCCTGTACCCAAATGCAATCAAAGAAAAGATGGGTAATAGTTTCCTCTTGAGACTGGCAGAAAGTGCATCTGGAGGGACCCCTATGCCCTTTCAATTTTAAAATATCATCAGTTGGAATCAGTTTTAAGAAGAGTCTCCATATGAAAAAGGACATTGATGGGGTAAGGAATTTATTCAAGATGGTATGACCCCAGTGTACCAGTTAGGGACTGAGAGGGGATTGGGTTCTTTTTTATAACAATTCTATTTTTAACCACAGGTTTAACAAACTGCTTCTGAATAATGGATAGTTGAGAAGGGCTGCAGAAAGGAAGGATTGGAGAAAGGTTCCACTTACCATGAGCCCAGATGTCTTTCGCAAGCATAGGGGCAGCTACAGCCTTCTAAAGACAAATTATCCCACCAGATGTTTACCCCTCACCAATCTCTCAGACATATAATTGTTCAGCATCCTTCCTAACCTTTAACATCCTTTTCCAAATGGGGAAATCCCCTAAACCCACAGAGAGTTGGGTGGGGTGTTGATGCTTGCAATATTTGCCCCAAAGGAATTCAGCCCAAAGGGAGGACTGAGATCTAAATTTGAACCAGAGTCTACAGAAATTAGTGTGCATAATATGGGAGAAAGACTTGAAGCCTAACCCACCCTCCTCAAATGGTTTACACACCTTAGCCCAAGAAGTCCAGTGTTTTTGCTTCCTATGGCCAGCCCATAGGAATCTATTGAAGATCCCTTCTAACAGTCTCTGAGAAGACTTTTTAAGAATGTTCATTTGCAATAAATAGGATGGTAAAGCAGATAGAACACTTTTGAGGAGTGTGATCCTACCCCCATTGGATAAAAAGGAATTCTCCCATGCTTGCAATTTAATTTGGACCTTGTCAATTATATGATCAAATTGAATGTTCTTAGTTCTTCCTTTGATAAGAAAAGCCCCCAGATATTTCATAGGAAGGTAACTATTTTTTAAACCAGTGAAATCAGTAACCAAGGACTTTAACTCAAAATTGCACTGCTTACTGAAAATGGAGTTGCACTTCTGTTTATTAAATTTCATTCCAGAAACATCCTGAAAAGTCTCCAGATTCTGCATTAATAGTTTGACAACAACTTTGGAAGCTTTTATAAAGATTATGATGTCATCAGCAAAGGCCAGATGATTAATTAATGTGGAAGATCTGTGACTATAAAGAGAATGAGGTTTCCTGGATGCCAACTCATTCAAACTTCTGGATAAGTAGTCAAAAGCTAAGATAAAGATAGTAGGGGAGAGGGGGTCACCTTGTTTTATACCTCTAGAAGCACTGAAAAACCCATGAGGGGATTCATTGATGAAGATTGAATGGAAATTATTGGACAGCCATCTGTTAATAAGAGAGACAAAGGAGGGTGAGAAACCTCTAGTAATCAGAACCTGTTCAATGAAACTCCCGCTTATAGTATCATAAGCCTTTTTGATATCTAATTTGAAAATTAAGTTGCCTCCTCTAGTGATTCTGTCCAAGTCCAACACCAATTCTTGGGCCAAGAGCGCATTATCAACAATGCTTCTATCCCTGATTAATGCAGACTGATTCCTGCAAATGAGCTTTCTTAGGTGGGGTTGTAATCTCTGGACCAGGACTTTACTGATTATCTTAGAAATGACAGAAGTGAGACTAATGGGTTTGAAATCCTCCCATTTGCAAGGAGTTTTATCCTTGGGATCCAGTGTAATGGTAGAAGAGGAGAAGTATTTGGGGAGTTCAACCCCCCAGAAAAAACTTTGGACAGTGGCAATAACCTCACCCTTCACTATATGCCAGGCCTTTTTGTAGAAATCAGCAGAGAATCCATCAGAACCAGCCACCTTTGTGCTATCTATAGATTTTAGAGCTTCCTAAATTTCATTTTCATCAGGAATGTTAGTAAGGGATTTACTATTAGTAAATTCCCTTTCCTCATCAAACAGTGTTTCATTGATGGTTGAGTGGGAAATTGAATTTTTTCTGAACAATTTTTGGAAATAATATACAGCATCATTAGCAATTCCCTCAGCATTGGAAATCCAGTGACCCTCCTGAGAAAGGATTTTGTGAATTGTATTGGTTTTCCTCCTATAATTAATGCAAGCATGATAATAATTAGAGTTTCTGTCACCCTCACAAAACCTGGTTTTATTAGCCTTTTGGGCATAGAGAGCCTCTTGCATGTTGATCAGGTCCAATAAGTTATCATTGGCTGACTGGAGGTCAATTTCAGACCCCATGTCAGAAGATAAGAGTTGTTCTAAATGCAAAACATTTTTCTCGGCTTCAAGGACTTTCTTATCAATGTTCCCCACCTCCTTCCAGTTCCAATTTGTGAGATGTTTGCTGAATTTTTTATGTAACATCCAGAACTTGATACTTGGAATGTGATGGTGGACATCAGTCCAGGCCTTGCTACTTGATTAATAAAATCCCCATGCATTGACCACATGTTCAGATATCTAAATTTGGCTTTAGTTTTAGAAGAGGATGAAGATATTTGAATAAGTAAGAATCTATGATCAGACCCACTCATAGCCAAGTGTTGGACAGAAGTATGTAGGAACTCTCTAAACCATATGTCATTTGCCAGAAATCTATCAAGCCTCTCCTAGATCTTCCCCCTTCTCTAAGTAAATTTAGGGCCTGTGAACCCCAAATCAAAAAGACCAGCAGACTGAATGTTGTCATTGAATGTGTTAATTAGATTAATATCAGGAGACCTCCCACCCTACTTCTCACTAAGTGAAGAGAGGCTGTTGAAATCACCCCCAACTAACTAGAAATCCCTTATAGAGGTACTGAAATCTTTTAATAGTTGCCATAGGTCCAGTCTTTCAGTAACCTAGCAGTTGTTGTATAGCCAGCATAAATGAAGGTAGCAAAACCCTGATAGTAACTGAAGTTAAGCTGCAAATGGATGAATTTGTCTCCTTCTTTAAGAACAGCGCATTGGACTTCCTTTCTGCAAAGAAGCCAAATTTTACTGTTAGTATTTATAAGAAGCTGGAAGCCAGGGAATTTCCTCACAAATCTGTTGAAATTTTTAGTGACCATTGGTTCAAGTAGAGCAATGATCCAAGGTTTGTACATCCTATTGAGAGCAAGGATTCCATTAAGGGATTTGGGATGTGCAAGTCCCCTAACATTCCAACAGATTAGAATCATTAACCAATAGAGGTGGATTTCTTTCTTCTCCTAGTTCTAATAGAGCTAGAAGAAGGAGGGGGGTCATCTCTTTAATTCCAAAGGCATTTTCTTCTTTTTTGTTTTTTGGACTTGCCAGCCATCTTCAAGATTCTTAGCTAATTGCAAAATCAAAGGGTCTTCCTCTGGTAGCTCAATAATTGTAGTCTCTTGATCAGCAGGAAGTGTAGAAAGTTCAGTACAAAGAGTTTGTTCAATTTGAGTAGAGTGTGGCATAAGGTGAAGGTCCTCAGTTGGTGGTTCATGATTAATTAGGGGATTAGGTACCACACTCTCATGTACCATTGCTTGGGGCAGCTCTTTTGTCCAAGTCAACTCAGGCACATTAACAGCACAATCAGCAGCAGTAGGCAACTCCTTGTCATGTGGTTCAAAATCCTCAGGTTGAGGTCTGGGGATCTTCCTTCTGAGGTTTGGATGGAGTCTGAAGCATTTCTCATCAGTGTGGCCAAACATATTGCAATGATGGCAATAGTAAGGTCTTTGTTCAGCTATGATTTTCTGCTAGTAGCCATTATGCTCAGTGCCTAACCATATTTCCTCCATAGCTGGTAGAGTAATATTTCTTTCCACCAAGATTTTAGCTACAGAAGGTCTAGATAAGTTGAAAGTGGGGCCATCTAATTTCAAAGGCCTTCCCAAAGCTTTGCCAATATTGAAAAGAACTTTGTGGTTGAAAAAGTGTAGTTTAAGTCCAGGTAACTTAAACCATATGGGGACAATGGGAAGTTCTTTATTAGGATCAAACTCAAGAGTCCACTCTAAAAGCTTCATTGGAATTCCTTTAATCAAGATGGATTGTTTGGAGAAAATTCTACCATAGTCTTCCTCCCTTGAGAGATTAATAAGTATGTGTCTAACATCAAGTAGGCCTACTTTCCAAGCCCCTTTGAATTTCAGTCAATCAAAATATCTTCTCACAGATTCCATCATTGGATGGCCAAGTTGGAATTTACCAATTAAGGTGAATTTTTTACATTCAATTAGACCATTTAGGTCCTCTTCTGTAAAATAGATTGCCAACTTCCCACCTTTCTTGCATATGGGTTTGAAAGGAGGGTCATGACCCTCATGATATTCTTGAGGAAAGACCAAATCATCAGGGTTCTGCACTAACTCCTGAACTTTCCCCACAATGTTAGCAAAAGTGGCTTTGGCCCACTGAATGTTGGTGGAAATGTCAATAGGAATTGGGTCTGACATCACTTAAGGGGTATATCAGAGATAGAATAACCCAAAGAAGTCCTCAACCAGTGAAAAACCAGAGGAACTCAACCTCATCAACCAGTGAAAAAACAGAGGAACTCAACCTCACAGCAGGTAGAAAGCTCCAAGCAAACGGCCAAAAGCAGAAACCACAATGGGGCTAAGCAATAGACTGTATAGAAGAACCTTTTGAAATATAGAAAAAGAGAAAGATAGTGGACCATAAGAAGTCCAAACTTCCAATGGGATGTCAAAGTTAGACCAACACCATAGTAGAAAGAAGACAAACAAAGACAAACTATGGCCAAAGCAATATAACAGTAAAAGTTTGAAAAACCAGAACCCGGGAAGGTGTAAAAGCTATGAGAGTCAAAGAACTTGCAATGAGCAGTGATGAGATGAGAGAAATCCAGTTGAAAGCAAAGGGGAGCAAGGATTAACCCATTTACAACAGCAAGTTGAGCCATTGTGCCGAAACCCTAGCAGAGCAACAGCGGAAACAGCCGCCACCCTTCATCCTGTTTTATTTATATATATATATATATATATTGTTGTTTTTGAGAGGTTTCCTTCGATTCTATAGGCCCTCTTTTTTTTCCTTTTTTCATTTTCCTTTTGTATTTGGCTTTCTTTCATTAATGAATTGGATCTATATATATATATATATATACATGTATGTAATATATAATATAATGGAGCTGCTTGGGGTGGCGGCTAGTGCTCTGCTAGGGTTTCCATGGCTCCATGTTCTGGCTGGCTGGTAAGCTGGTGGGGGAGGTTTGCTTCTTCTTACTTGCTGAGTATTTGGTGTGCTAGAGGTTCTTCTTGCACTTGGTTTTCTTCAGATTCTATAGTTGTTCATTGTTGTTCTTTTGGTTTCTCCTAGTTTCTCTCTTCTCTGGCTGAGTTGGTGTCACCACTTGGTCTGTGGTGGTGACCCCTTTGGTGGCTGGGGTGGATTTTCTCTGCTGAAGTCTTATTTACTGACTGGTTTTTTGTTGGGGAAGTGTTTTTTTTGCTGTCACTTGGTTTACTGTTCCATTGCTTCTTGGCTTGTTGGTTCTCTATTTGGTAGTTCATCTCCTCTTTTCCTTTGCTCTGTATGACTACTAACATTACTTTGGATACTAATATCCAATGGGCAAAGGCCACCTATGCTGGAGTGGTTGGACAACCTAAGGAGAATCTACAAAATATGGATAAGTTAGTTTTTCCACAGGAGTTTCATGATAATTTAGCTGACAAAAAAACTTCTCCATGTATTCACCCCCTTGGATGTAAAGAGGGAGAACCTGCAGTTTATTTTTCTCCTCAGGAGGTTATCTCATTAAATGAAGAGGTTAAGCTTACTTTGGTAAGGAAATTCCAGCTTGGTCACCCTAAGATGGAACTTGTAAGAAGTTTCTTTGAGTCCTTAAACTTAACTGGTGCTTGGCAACTGGGATTGCTAGATGGCAGGCACTTGCTTATTCAATTAACAATGGAAGAGGATTATGCTAAGCTCTTTGCCAAACAATCTTTAGTTATTGGGGAGGCTACCATGAAACTTTTGAAATGGACTCCTGGTTTTGATCCTAGCAAAGAACCTCCTATGGTTCCTCTTTGTTTCAAGCTTCCTGGTCTCCCTATTCTATATTTTAAGTTGAATGCCCTTTTTAATATTGGGTCTGCTTTAGGCATACCCATTAAAGTTGATGCTCATACTTAGAACAAGGCAAGGCCAGCTCTTGCTAGAATTTTCATTGAGAGAGATATCACCCTGCCTGAAGTAAAAAGAGTGTAAATAGGCTCTAAGCATGATGGCTTTTGGTAGGAGGTTATCCTTGAACAAAAGCCTTACTATTGTCAACATTGCAAGATGTTTGGGACTAGGGATGGGTGCTATAGGCTACACCCTCCAGTGAAAAAAAAATAGTCTTCTTTAATGGAAATTGAACCCACTAAAATTCCTGGGGCTAATGAAGATGGCCTACATGAGGAGGCTCTGAGCTCTCCTACCCCTTTTGTTTCTATTACTTTCCCTCCCAAGGAAGCGCTAAGAGAGGAACCCAACATCATTACTATAGTTTCCCCCAAAGTTGATTCCTTTGATGAGAGGTTGCAGGATCCACTCCTAGAACAACAATTAGAGACACAACATGTGTTTGAAGGAGAAAAGGTTACTGATTTGAACCACCTTTTGGGGGAGGACTGGGTTATGCGGGGGACCACCTTTTGGGGGAGGACTGGGTTATGCAGACCTCTAAGAGAAAGAAAAAACAAACCGCAGAATCTCAAAGATTACAAAGAGAGGCAACTTCCATTGGGAATACTCTGAAGGTTGGATCTTCTTCTGGACCCTCTAGAGGGAGAACCTGATCTAGATCACAACCCTCACTTTATATTTACACTCAAAATGTTTAAATTCTCTCTTATTTGGTTGTTGGCCTTTGGCTATATTATGTCTGTTAGCATACTTTTAATTTTTTTACTTAGTTTCAGTTATCTTATGTTGAGAATGGGTTCCTATGGCCTTTTGGTGGTGCCAGACTTCTATCAACCTTTCTATATCCTCTATTTAAGAAGATATGGAAGAATGTTTTTTACCTTAATTTTGTTTCATTTCAGCCAGTCACTTTACATGGCTTTGGGTTGTTGTGATAACTGCAGTTTTTTGAGAATGGATCTATCTGGCCTTTGGGTGATGGTAGATCCCTGCCTGCTTTCCTTTGTCTCATCTCAGCATGACTTTGGTCATTTTTCTGGGCTGTTAAGATAGCAGTACTTTGGTTTCCACTTCCCTTATCTATCAGATGATTAATTTGATGTGCTAGAACATCAGGGGGATCTCAGATCAGTAATCATTGATCAGAAATAAACAATTGGTAAGGAAGCACAGGTTATTGTTTTTAACTATTCTTAAATCATTGGTCCACTGCACCCCTTGTAGATTTAGAAAGCACTTCCCAAGTTTCAATTGCAATTACAATATCAACAATAAAATTTAGTTTTTTCAGATCTTGGATGATCAACTTCAATTTCTTCATATTCAGCTTCTATGGGATTTCTTTCATGTTGAGGCTACCTTCATTTATGCTGGGAGTTCTGTTAGTGATAAAGCTATTTTATGGAAACAAATTCAGCACATTAAATCCTCTATTAGTGGTCCTTGGATCATTGGTGGAGACTTTAACAACATTGCTAGATTGAATGAAAATGGGGAGGGAAACCTGTGGATATTGCATAAATGTTACTCTTTACTCATAACATCAAGAACACTGACCTTGTTGAACTTCCACATCAGGGGCCTCTTGACACTTGGAGAAGACGCAAACTTTTTGAGAGAATTGATAGGTTCCTGGTCAATCAAGCTTGGCTGGATACCAACTTTATGACTACTATTTTCCATATTCCTTACACTTGTTCTGATCATAGGCCTTTGCTGATCTCTATATCCCCTAACACTATTGCCCCCTTAATAAGATTTAGTTTCTTTAATGTATGGGTGAAACATCATGAATTCCTATCCTTTATTAAATCTGTATGGCTACCTATTTCATCCTTCCCTCCTTGGATTAAATTATGGCAAATGCAGAAAAAAGTGGCTAAATTGCTGAAAGCCTGGAACTTGAACTGTTTTGGCAACCTTACAACTAAAGTTGAAGAGGCTGAAGCTAATGTGAAACAGACTGAATTAAACTTTCAGATGAGACTCTCTGATGAAAAAAACCTGATATTAGTTAATGCTAATTTGCTTCAAGCTATTCAGTGGGAGGAGGATTTCTATAAACAAAAGACAGCCATCAAAAAATTTGTTGATGGGGATAGGAATACAAAGTTTTACCATGCCTGTATTAAACAACGAAGACACTCTTACACCATATTGAAGATTAAAAATCAAAATGGCATTTGGATCCAAGGTACTGATATAATTCATAGAGATGCTATAGATCACTTTCAAAATTTGTTATCTGAACCTCAGGAGGCTACCCTACTGAACTTTGATCCTAGCCTATTGAATGACAAATTCTCTAATATTCATTGTCTAGATTTAACATCTATTCCTACTGAAGAAGAAATTTGGAAAGCTTTATGTTCTACTGATGGTGACAAAGTGGCTGGTGCAAATGGTTTTACTTCTACTTTCTACATAAAAACTTGGGAGGTGGTAAAAGATGAAGTTGTGTAAGTTTTCTAGGCCTTCTTCAACGAGGAGGATATGCCACATTACTTTGCTCAATCCACCATCACTTTAATCCCTAAGGGAGAGCAGAAATCTAATTGGGATCACTTTAGACCCATCTCTCTTACCACTGTGTTGTTTAAGCTTATTAGCAAGCTTTTTGGTTTTTAGATTAAAACCACACTTATCTTGGATGATTTCTCCTAATCAGTCTGCTTTTGTTACAGGAAGACATATCACTGATAATGTGTTATTTACACAAGAACTCTTTTTGGATATTGAAAAACCTTTGTAGGGGGCAATCTCATATATAAGTTGGACATCTCTAAAGCTTATGATACCATCAATTGGAATTTTATCTTGGAGGTTCTTAAAGTTAGGGGGTTTCAAAACTCCTTCTGCCAAATCATTCACAGATAGCTTAAAAATAATTATTATACCATTCTTCTTAACGGGAATTCTAAAGGGCATTTCCAGGCCACTAGAGGAATCAAACAAGGGGACCCCCTTTCTCCATACATTTTCATTTTTGTTTTGGACTACTTATCTAGCCTTCTTAACCATAATTTTTTCTGAAAGAGAACATCTCAGATTTTTTAATAAAGGAATTTTTCCATAAGCCATTTATGTTTTGCTGATGACTTCATTTTGTTTTCTAAGGCCTCAAAACCAGCAGTGAAGAAGGTGGTCAGTTTGCTAAACTTGTTCCAACAGTTCTCTTGTCTCTCCTTTAATTCAAAGAAATGTCAACTTATCTTTAACAATATGCTCAATGCTGCTCCCAAAAACTAGATTAAGGATTTCACTGGTTTTAAATCTTCTGCCAGCCCCTTGGTTTATCTAGCGGTATAGTTGATTAAAGGCAGGAAAAAGAAAACTCAATTTGATAAGGTGGTTTCTAAACTTTCCAAACAAATCTCTTGCTAGACTAATTCTTATTTTTCACAGGGGGGGAGGTTAACCTTACTTAAAAGTTTCCCTATGTATATCATGCAAATGTTGAAAATAAAAAAGGCACACAAAAAACTTCGGAGGTGATGCTGAATAAATTCCTATGGGAAGGCAATCATAAAAAAGCTTACTGGTTTAGTTGGGATAAGCTCTGCCTGCCTCTTGCTGCAGGGGGACTTGGCATGAAGTCTGTCCAACAGCTTCATGAAATCTTCTAATGTAAGATCTGGATTAAATTTAGAGAATAGAAGTCTTTTTGGGCTTACTATATGAAATTAAAATACTTCAAACACTCCCATCTAACAAACATCTGCAGAAAATATGAGGGCTCTAGAATTTGGGCTGAGCTCCTGCATATTAGATGTGTTGCTGAAGATCTTTTTATCTGGGATGTCGGAGAAGGAAAAGTTGATTTTTGGTTAGATAACTGGCTTCTTGAGGGTAAATTGGAACCATCAACCCCTCTGGACTCAGCTACCAACACCCCCAATCACCTTTGCTGGAATAATCATCATTGGAATAGAGACATGTTGGCCTCTATGGTGAATTCTGAACAAGTGTATCAAATTCCTAGGGTCCCAGTCACTCCACAGAAACTAGATAAAATTGTGACTAAAAACCCTCCTCATACTTCTCTTACCAAATTATCATATTCTCAATTATACAATTGGCACCTTAAGGATTGGGGTACTGCCATGTGGGTGAAATACCTCAGCCACTCTATGTCCTTCTTCACTTGGAGATGTATTCATAATATTATTCCCACTGATGATATACTCAAACTCAAGGGTCTAAAAGGACCTTCCAGATGTACTTTCTATTGCCAATGAGAGGAATCCTTAAATCAAGTGTTTTTCTTTTGTCCTATTGCTCAAGGGGATTGGACACAGGTAACTGTTAATCTGAATTTTCCTTCCCATTTACTGAATTTTGGAAACTTCCTTGACTGCTGGATGGTTTGGAAAGAGAACCATGTTGAAATAATCCTCTTTATTACTACATGGTTCATCTGGATGGCACGAAATAGTAATAAATATGAGGGGAAAACCCAAAATGTTACACAAATTCTTATCAACTATTTGGCATATACTCTTAAGATAATCAATCTCATGGGGTATAAGATTAAAGTTCCTAGGTGCTCCCAAATCTTTATTACTCAAGTCTCTCTTGCCAAATCAAAATTTCTATTGTTCAATTGGAGGAAACCTTCTTACCCTTGGATCAAAATCAATACTGATGGAAGTTATAGAAGACACACTGCTGGTATTGGGGGGATTTTCAGAAATAATGTTGGGAAATGCCTACTATTTTTTTAATCTCCCACTGATGCTCTCAATGCTTTGCAGGATGAAGCCTTAGCTGTGGTATGGACTCTCCAAACAGCTATTGTTATGGGATGGAACCTACTAATTATGGAAATGAACTCCTTATGGCTATTCCAGCTCCTAAAAGATAACATCTCCCCACCTTGGTTTCTTCTACATGATGTTAAGCAAATTACATGCATGAAGCACACTCACAACCTTCAGATTATCTAGAAGCATATTTTCAGGGAGGGTAATAGATGTGCTAATTGGCTTGCCCATCAAGGTGCTTTGTCTATGTTGCCTAAAGTCAATACTACCCCTCCTATCGAGCTGGCTTGGTTGATTAAGGCAGATCTCTCTGATTTGCCTTATATTAGAAGGGCGATGGTTTTATCCTAACCATCCAGTTTAAGGAGGGTTTTTGTTTTCTCGAGTCCTTACTGTTTTGTAATGTTAATTCTCCTTTTCTTCTTTTCAGCCCTATTGAATGGGCAAAGGTTTTGTTTGACAGGTTACATTGGATTTTGTTTTTCACTTGGGAGCCCTTGCCCCCCCACCTCTTTTTTTGGGTAGACCTTGGTTTTTTTTTTTGTTTGTGAACCAAGCCCCATATGCTTTGTAACCTACTTTCAGTTTAACATGTAGGAAGTTTCTGATCTAGATCCCAACCCTCCACCTTTCCTCCCTCCCTCCCCATATATATAAAAAACTAAGAAAATAGCTAAAGTGTTCTCTGGCTTCAATCTTTTCACTAACCTAAATAACTAAATTTGGGTTTTCTGCAGGAAAGAAATGAAGTGCTCTATCTTAGTTAACCACCAACAAATTCTGCATGTGAACATTAGTACTGATATAATGGATGGTTTTGCTTCTTTTGTTCATGTAGGAAGCTCTAAAACGGCTAGAACTGATATGTGGGAGACCCTTCAGAACATTCAAGGCTCTA
The DNA here is from genome assembly GCF_001263595.1 of Phalaenopsis equestris. Classification (NCBI taxonomy): domain Eukaryota; kingdom Viridiplantae; phylum Streptophyta; class Magnoliopsida; order Asparagales; family Orchidaceae; genus Phalaenopsis; species Phalaenopsis equestris. The sequence continues at coordinate 6,891 of NW_018237917.1, read as the reverse complement.
TTGATAAAGCATGGATTGTGGGAGGTGACTTCAATTGCATTTCATCTCCTGAAACGAGGGGGGGGGGCAGAACTCCCAATTCTGTCACTATATCCAATTTTAATGATGACATCCAAAAAATTGGTCTGTTTGACCTGGGATTTAGTGGACCTGTCTTCACCTGGAGAAGGAAGAATATGTGGGAAAGACTGGATAGAGTCTTAGCCAATGACCACTGCATCCAAAATTTTTTGCAGACTACTATAACTCATTTAAGCCTTGCTGGATCTGATCACAGGCCTTTGTTGATCACCATTGGCCCAAAGAGCAGCTGTCGGAAGAGTGCTTTTAGATACCTGAATGTTTGGTCAAACATGAATGTTTTTTCACAGCACAAGGATTTCTTGCAAGTTGTTAAAGATAATTGGAAGAATGAGTCACATCCTGACCCCTTCATCAGCTTGTGGCAAAAGCAAAAAAGGTAGGTAATGCTAGGTAGGTAATGCTCTCAAAAAGTGGAGTTGGACTACTTTTGGGGATTTCATGAAGGCAGTGGATAAGGCTTGTTGACCTCACTTTTGGTTGAGGTCTAAAAATTTCTTTAGTAGCCTAGGTCTAGCCATAGGACTTTCCTACTGACTAGTCTTAGAAAACTAGAAAAGGTACCTTCACCATTAGAAACTCAAAACTCTTCTCTTTACTCAACTTGAAGTTCCACATATTTAGTAGGTAAGATCATTATGAGAGAACTCAAGAGGAGTTCCTATAGGATTACTTGGCCTTAGGATTGACCCTGGGTGTTGGTTTGGAGCTAAGGTATATAATACCCTCACCATACCCTCACCATACCCTCACAATACCCTGGCTAAGACCAATACATGGGGACCCAAAATGGAGATTTTATTGGTCCATGACTCATTCAAAATGGTTCTCTATCCAATTGCACTTGAAATGCCCAACTTTGCCTTTTGCCCCTAGGCACCTCCAAATTACCTAACTGCCCTTGGGACCCAAATTTGGCCAAAATTCCCAAATTTTGCCAAAATACCCAAAACTGATCATAACGCATTCCAAACACTTTGAATACATCCAAATTTGCCAAAACTGACAAAAATTTCAAAAAATGGCCAAATTACCAGAATGTCCCTCCATGGCCTAAAAATCCAAAAATTCAAAAAATTCCCAATAAAACCAAAATATTCCCAATTTCATTTTGTCCAACTACAGAATGGTCTAATTTAGTCAATTTGACCATCACATCTAATTTGGTTTAAATCCAAAACCCCAAATTAGCCCCAATATTGGCTAACACCCCAAATCTCAACATTTGAATGCCCTAAACCTCAAATTGGCATCCATTTTTTGTTGAAAATCCTTTGTGAGGTCATTTGTGACCAAAAAAATAATCAATTTGAGCTTAGTCCAAAGCTAGCTCAAGTTTGACCCAAATTAGCCCCATATGCCTAATTTCGGTCTAAATCCAAAACCCATAAAAATCCATCAAAATTGACCATTAAATCAACTTCAAAACAATTTTCATCCTTCATGAAAGTTGTTCATCATGATGGTTTACATCAAAACAAACAATAAATTTGGACTTAGCCCATGTCTAGCCCAAGTTTGACCCAAACTTAGCCCAACATGCTTAAAATGGGTGAAAAATCAAAAAACTACCAAATTGATTAACCAATTGACCTCAAAATGACTTTCACCCTTCATGAAAGTTGTTCCTCATGGTCTCCTACACCAAATACATTATTCAATTTAGGCAATTGACATGGCTAAACAAACCTAAACCCATTTTTGGTCATATTAGCCCATGACCAAAATATAATGAAAATCAAACTTGGTATTCCCAATCAAGCTTAACCTTAGCTAAACTCTACATCTTAGAGTTAAGTTAAGTTAACCATGGGTTAGCCATGATATTTATCCCTTAGGTAAGTATTTTTTTTAAACCTTAAAGGATAAGTTTCATACAAAACTAAATTATTCACTAACACTTGGCAATTTCCTATGGTGCCATTTTTCTTGCTCATCATGAGCTCTTGCTCATCATGAGCTCTTGCTCATCATGAGCTTTAGACTTCATCTCCAAGAATCCCAACTGATCTAAATCTATAAAAAATCCATGGCCATGTCTATGGAAGAGGAGAGAGGTCACGACAAAACAAGGAAGAACCACCATAGATTAGCAAAACCTCCTCCAAAATATGCAAAATTCTTCTCCAAGCACAGAGAAGAAGGGTTCCACCATTAATTGCCCTCAAAGCCTCTTCTGTGAGTTCAATTTTGAGCTCAAAATCGAGCTCAAAATCAAGGCACTGCTCCAAACTCCACCAAAATCAAGTTAACCTTGCACACACTTTTACAAGGCCTAAAGAAGAAGTTTCCCATCAAACCCCCCTCCCCCAAGCCCTCATTTATTGTGGAGGATAAGGTCGAACCCCATTTTTGGGATTTCTAACCAAACTCAAAGGAACTCCAATTGGTGCTTAGATAAGCTTCATTGGACCTCAACAAACATTCCACAAGCATCCAATTGAGGCCACACCTCTTGGACAAAGGTATAGGTCATTTTCCCTAAATTCGAGCTCGATTTCACGTATTGTGGAGAAAACTTACAAATCATGCTTAATTAACCGTATGGATGTGTAGAGCTAGGTCAGATCTACGATTTAAAAAAAAATTCATGTAAATCAGTTGAGAATCGAGTGAGATATTAACGTTTGAAGGCTCTCGGGATGAACCAGACGGGGATGATGAACGGATGTCGTCCATTCGCGCGCGTATCGATCGGACGGTCCTGAT
>NW_018237917.1:3594-3958 GCF_001263595.1 Phalaenopsis equestris | reverse complement strand
TTTAAAAAATTCAGAAAATACCCCTAAACTTTAAAAAGTTTAACTTTTTATAAAAAACTCATAAAAATAAAATAAAAATACCCTCTTTCTCAATGAACAGAGGAGAATCATGTGGAATAAATTTCATTCTTATTTGATGCATATTTAATTTTATAAAAATCAATTAGTGTTAGAGATTTTTGAACTCTCCAATCCTATTGACTCATCACCTTGACCCCAATTTTTTATATGTTGTAGCCTCTATTTAAAGAAACAATTTGAATATTTTTCCAAAGATACAGGAAATCTTTAGACAGAGATATTAATTTTCTAAGTTTATATGTATTTTCTATTCCAATAATTATAGAAAATTGTATGTGGCTTA
>NW_018237917.1:0-452 GCF_001263595.1 Phalaenopsis equestris | reverse complement strand
TTTAGTTTATTTGATCGAGTCTCACTCTCAATTCTTGCGTTCATCCTTCGGGATAGATACATGATTTGAGATAAAGTGCTCTTTCATCTAAATTATGAAAATTATGGGGTCAGTTTGACTTCATCTTTTTCAAAACTAAAATTTTTAAACGTCCTTCCGAAGCGGGCAACGGGATTTCAATTCCAATTACCGACAGCTTCTTACGGGCAAACCCCACACCAAAAATAGTGCCGAAAGCTTCTGGCGACTCCGCTGGGGATAAGGTTCTCTCTCCATTTAAATCAAGAAAAAATATCTTCATACATCGGTAATGCATTCATGTCCCTCATGAATCAAGATTACCTTTCTTCCGTTGGCATACTTCACCCATTTCTGTCTTAGGAAAGTATGTCAACTCTTTTGAACTTCATGATCATTTGTTCAACCATCTTTGAACAGAGTGATTCAGAAGA
>NW_018237916.1:260-765 GCF_001263595.1 Phalaenopsis equestris | reverse complement strand
AAAAATAATTTTTAAAGTCTAAAAAATGAGTTTACACTAAAATAAATCCAGAAAAAAATTTAATAATTCAAAGAAAAAAAAAGTAAAATTTCTTCCTTTGGGTTCCTTGACCTCAGAGAGATTTAATAAAAATCTAAAACTTAATTTTCCACATTAAAAATATTTTATAATTAATTAATGCTCCATAACTTGAAAAAATTTTAATAATTTAAATTGAACCCAAAAAAATCATGAAATTTAGCCCAAGTATTTCTCTGGTCTAATTGTACTTCTAGTAAAAATTTTAAGTGATTAAGCTTTGCCTTGGTCAAAACCTTGGTCAAGTTAGGAATTTTCTTTGAGAAATCCTATTTTTGCATAAAAATAATTATATCAATTAAATTAAAATTTAAAAAATCACCTTTTCTCCTCTGATGTCTCAATTGACCCATGAGTGAGGTAGGATAAAAATTTTAAAGTCATTTAAATTGAATTTGACAAATTATGAAGTGTTAGAGCCATAAGG
>NW_018237916.1:0-219 GCF_001263595.1 Phalaenopsis equestris | reverse complement strand
AGGAGGGAAAATGGGTAACTTCTAATCTTAATCAATTTATTTGATGTTTGAAACACAAGGGGTTAATTGGTAGAAACCAATTTCATTTTCCTCATTAAAAAGATAAGTTAATAAATTTCTAAATTATTAATGTTTGGAAGTTTATTAAGATTAAATGATCATAGACTTAGGGGTATGATTTTTAAAGTCATTAACTAATCAATTTAATACCCCTATTTT
>NW_018237915.1:0-602 GCF_001263595.1 Phalaenopsis equestris | reverse complement strand
CTCTTGAATTTTATCCTCATCCTCATATTCCAAATGATCTTTTTTCAAATGATCTTTTTCAGATTTCTTTTCAAATGTCTTCGTGAAATATTCATGGCTTAAAAAGTCATTTATATCCATTCTGAAGCATTAAATATCTCACTCTTTTGTAGGGTATCTCATTAATTTTTGAATATCAAATGTAACCTTTTGATCACTAACTCTTATAGATAGTTATCCTTTCTACACATCTATCAAAGCTCTTCCAGTGGCAAAAAATGGTCTTCCTAAAATGATAAGAGTTTCCTTATCTTCCTTCACATCTAATATAACAAAATCCACAAAAAAAGGTATCAACCTTTACAAAAATATCTTCTGTAACTTCTTTAGGGTAGGTAATCAAATGATCAACTAACTAAAGAGTTACAGTTGTGGGTGAAATGTCTCCTAAACCTAATCTTCTAAAAATTGATAGAAGCATAAGCTTAATACTGGCTCCTAAATCACATAAAGCTTTTCTAAAAAAATGTTTCACTAATAGCAAAAGAAATACTAAAACTACCAGGATCCTTAAGTTTTTCAGTAAGTTTTTTCTAAATTATAACACTACACTCTTCACTAAG
>NW_018237914.1:0-227 GCF_001263595.1 Phalaenopsis equestris | reverse complement strand
TTTTCCCGAGACTACAAGACAAAATTCTTTAGAAGGTCGTCGACGGCGCCCTCAAGGCCGCCGTCGGTGAGATCGACGGTTATGCCTACTCAAGCTTTGGATATGGCCAAATTTTGAAGGGATGCTTAGGTAACTCTTATTAAAGCTCATCCAGAACTTTAAAAATTTTGGCCGAAAATTGAGAGAGTCTAAAAGCCTTGGAGGTTAGAGAGGTTCCATTAGTGTAT
>NW_018237913.1:0-929 GCF_001263595.1 Phalaenopsis equestris | reverse complement strand
CATTTAAACTTATTATGTTGCTTAACAATTCATCTTATGAATACCTTTAATTCTCAGTGAACATTGATGTTTCAATTATCCTTAAGAGTAAGGTAATTATCATTTGTCATTTAATTTGAAAGTTATGTGGGTGAAGATCCTTAAAGGGGGGCAAGTTAGCGTTATTGAAACACTTAGCCGATTTGAGTTATAATTTGGGCTTAGGGTGTGATACACCTAAAATATATAGTATTTTTAGACACATTTTTATATCTATTTTGAGATATTGTACTTTAATGAAAGATATTTTTATGATTCTTTTGCAGATACTGGTAAAAAGGGTGAAAAATGTTTAAAGAAGTAAAAAAACATCAAATTTGGAGCAAAAAAGTGAAAAATGTGCAAAAGAGTTTTGGCGCATAAGCGCCGATTAAACAGAGAAGGCCATGCCTAAGCGCCAGAGGCCTCGCGCTTAAGCGCCAGTGACAGTTATTGGACGATTAAATTCTGTTTCTGTAAATTTTGAAGAGGTTTTTGAGGCACCCATTCGCTTAATACGTGGTTATAACCACCATGTATGAAAATTATCATGAAATGATGCATCTCTTGGGGCAATACATCAAACCTAGGCATATTTTGAAGAGAAACCAAGACACCTTTTGAGAAATTATAAAAGAAAGAAGAGAGGACTTAGAAAAGAGTCCTAAAAGTATTGAAAAGTTTTCAAAGTTCTCATTTGGGGAGTTAGTTCAGAGAGATTTTCAAGCACCACATTTACTTTTATTTTATCCTTTTTGTTATTTTATTTTGAGTGATTGTAAAGAGAGAGAATCAAAGGAACTTCAAGAGTTTGGTGGAGGACTTGAGATAAGTTTTTATTTTTTTATTTTGAGACTAATTTTAGTTTTAATTGCAACTTGTTGTTAGTTTGACAATGATTTCTTCTTTTA
>NW_018237912.1:0-1033 GCF_001263595.1 Phalaenopsis equestris | reverse complement strand
AATTTTACATAGAGGGATGTTAATTTCACTGCAAAACCTTGTATGGGCGAAAATTGCGCCAAATGGAGCTTTTAATAATAATTATTATTACTATACTATATATATATATATATATATATTCATAATAAAAAGATTATCCTTTAAAAAAAAAAAAAACCGGCGAACGCTCTTGTAGTGGCAGAAACTCTCATTTTTCATCTCCTTTGGCGCTATTCATATCCGAAATCGTGGAGCATATCCGAAATCGTGGAGGTAGACAAAGAAGCTGAATTTGGGTTTAAATCTTACTCTAAATCTGTTACAATGTGCAAATAGTTTGATTCATGGGTATAGATGAGTGTGAATCTTTGTGCCTTGAAAGTCTTAATTACCATTTATTGATGGGATCACCTCTTATATGCATGAATGTTTATTCATATAGGTAAATAATTGTGGATCTTTGTGATTTGACATCAGTATTATGGTCTCTTTCATCGTTGGGGGACGATAGGGATGAGCTTATGGCATCGCATCCTCCTACTCACTTTGTGTGATGTCTCGTGAGGTGAATCCGAGCAAGGTCTCAACCTGTGGCTTCAGGGGACTCACAATTGACAACGCATCTGTCAACCAAAGAGTCACGGCGCACGGCAAGGTGGGTGGCAGGAGGGTGAAGAAAGACAAGGATAAATCTTGTTGAAAGACAGATTGATTGGATTTAGAGGAGCTGAATCGTGTGAAGGTGGTTGGGAGGAGGTGTAGGAAGACAAGCTTGCCTCAATGGTTGGTTTCGGGTGGGAATAGAGCATTAGGAGAAAGAAGCGAGGAAACAAAGGGAATGAAGGCAAAACATAGGAAAAACATGAAAGATGAGATTTTCAAAGGTCATTATACGTTCTGCTTTGTGTGCTCGACATAAAGTTGATGGAAGATAAGGTAAGAAGAGTTTTAGATATGATAGTAGAGAAAGATTTGGTGGGATGTATGTAGTTAATTTAGGTGTTTAGATATGAAAAAAAGAGAACAAATTCAATATGATTAGTTCAAAATCAAT
>NW_018237911.1:0-1833 GCF_001263595.1 Phalaenopsis equestris | reverse complement strand
TGCTGATGACATAATTATTTTCTCCAATGCTTCCAGGAATTCTATCAAGAGTGTATATAAATGTCTTCTCCACTTTCAGCATACTTCAGTTATGGCACTCAGCAAACAAAAATGTTAATTTATTATTAATAAAAAATCCACACCTCAGCTCAAGCATTGGATCTCTGAATACACTGGAATTTGCTATGCCAACCTCCCCATTAAATACCTTGGAATACATCTACTCAAAGGCAGAACTAGACAAACACATTTTTAGGATGTCATTGATCAGATCAAAGCACAACTTGAACATTGGACTAACTCTTTCCTCTCTAATGGTGGGAGGATCACTATTTTAAGGAGTATTCTCACTGCAATGCCTTTTTATGTCCTACAAATGTTCTCCATGAAAAAGGGTACTCAAGACTCTATTGGAAGGATCTTCAATAAATTTCTCAGTTCTGGTCAAAGAAAGCAATTTCACTGGCTCCCTTAGCATCAATTATGTAAACCTTTGCAAGCTGGTGGGTTGGGCTTCAAATACTTCCAACACCTGGGTTTCGTAAATCTTTACAAATTATGGATCAGATTCAGGTCCCAGGATAGCCTTTGGGCAAGATTTCTAAAAGTGAAATACTACAGATTTTTGCACCCTACTTTGGTATCCAAAAGGATGGGGGATTCCAAACTATGGACAAAACCGCTGAAAATTAGAAATAAAGCTGAGGAACTCTTCCTTTGGGAGCTAGGAGATGGGCATATAAACTTTTGGTTAGATAATTGGGTCAGCAATGGAGAGAAACTTGAGTTCCTCACCCCCAATCCTAACACTTATTGTCTAGTCACAGATTATTGGTCTGATAATCAATGGAACTGCAGATTGCTGAACACTATTCTTTCTAGTGAACATGTGAGGTAGGTTAAGGAGACTCCTATCTCATCCATTTCCAAAGATAAAATTATTACTAAACAGGCTTACTCCCAGAAATTGTCAGCCTACATTTACCGTCATTTCTTTAATTGGAATCAGACGCCTTGGGGTAAAGCCATTTGGGGTAAACTCTTAACTCCCTCTATGTCCTTCTTCTACTGGAGACTCTGGCATTCCTTACTTCCTACAGATGATATATTATAGATGAAAGGGCTGAGAGGGCCTTCAATCTGCCCACTTTGCTATGCTGCTGAAGAAACCTTGGATCACCTATTTTTTCTCATGTGCCCTCTCACAAAAAATTTGGTCAGGTTTAATCAAGCTCTTGAATATTAATAGTCATAATGTAAGTTGTCTTAAATTCAATACTAGCTAAGAAGATTGGCATAACAACAACCTTTGGGTGATACCCTGTATTGTGGCTTGGTTCATATGGATGTACAGAAACCACAACAAATTTGATGAGAAGTTTTCAGGGTCAAAATCTGTGATTATTAATTGTATCTCTTATATTCAGAAATTGATCATGTTTCATCATTTCCCTAATTTTATAAAGCACTAGACTCCGGGAAACAACACCCCTCTTCTTCAGTCTGTCAAGATAATCCTTTGGAGCCCTCCCCCTACTGGTTGGTTGAAGGTCAACACTGATGGAAGCTTCTCAAATGGTTGTGCTGGTATTGGGGGAATCTTCAGAAACCCTCAAGGTTCTCCCATTCTATATTTCACTACTCCTGTTGTGGCAATGGATGCTCTGGAGGCTGAATTCATAGCTATCTACTGAGCTATTAGAATTGCTTGTTACTGCAATATGGGTCCTTTGATTATAGAAATAGATTTTATTAATTGTATTAAAATCCTTCTTCATGATGAAGCCCCCCTTGGAAAATAACCAGATGGAATAATTTGTTAGTTGCCCTACT
>NW_018237910.1:0-2703 GCF_001263595.1 Phalaenopsis equestris | reverse complement strand
CTGATCCATGTGGCAAGTGAAGCAAGGAGTGATGTCAGAGAGATTCGGTTTTGACCTCGAGTTAGCAGGGCCACAGAGCTTGGCGAAAACCATTAGAGATCGCCAATAAGTACATCATCGCCTATGAGAATGCCTCAGAACCAACCAAACAAAGACACCAGAAGAGGCCATCACAAAATAACCGAAGGCCCCCTATACGAAGCGCAAGGCTGATCATATGCCCACATACAAAACCCTCCCAGAGTAACAACTACACTCATTGTCACAAGGATCAGAGGAGACAAACGAAGATCCCATACTCCCGATTGTCTCAGTATTATGAATCCCAATGAAATCCTGGATTCCCTTGGGAAACCCCACTAAGGTGTCCATTTCAAAAATAGTGGATGCCATTCAGGATAAGGAATCCTTCAGGAAGGCAATGCCGACGAGAGTCGGAGCTTTCCTTCGAGATAGTCGGAAGTATTGCAAGTATCACAAAGTTCACGAACATGACACGTAATAATGTAAACACCTGTAAAGCATGATTGAGGAACTGATAAAGGAGGGTAATTGAAAGAATTTTTTGCCTCTAGAGCCGCGACCCAAAGGAAGGGCAAAGCTCCCATAGGAGGAATGACCGATGGACCCATCCACGACAATGCCATCAACATCGTGGGATATGTGCCCGCAATTTTCAGAGGAAGCGAATCACTCAGGAGAGCAAACAAGAAGAGACAACAAACAAAGGATACTGCTATGCAATCTTTGTCCGCCATCCTCTTATTTACTTTACCGTTGAGAATCTCCCCCCAAAGAGAAACCCATATAAAAAACTCATTGTAATAATGACAATAATCAACAATTATCAAGTAGAAAGCATTCTCACTGATACAGGGAGTTAGTTGAATGTACTATTCAAGCAAGTATTCGACAAACTGAGCCTCACTACCAATTGGATGACTGTGTCGACTGATCCGTTGTATGGATTCTCAAGAAAAAGGAAGGAAGCGTTGAGTGGTCAGGCTTCTGGTAAGTTGGGGAGAAAACAAGAAACAATTTAAGCTCACAAAAGATTTCCTTGTGGTTGATTCACCCCCAACATATAACGCAATATTCAGCAAACTGCTACTAAATGATTTCAGAGCAGTGCTCTCTACTTAACATGTTGCTGTCAAGTTTCTTGGAGATTGAGAAATTATGACAGTCAGGGTAACCTAGAACAATCCCCGGTGCTACTTGTGAGCCATAAGTGACATGGAGCACGACCCCGTAGACATCCAGAACATAAGCTTCTAGACCAACGAGACCACTCATGAAGTTCTAACTGTCGAAGGAGAACCAGGTAGATATTTTTTGATAAGTGAAGCTTTTGATGCAGGTCACATGGAGCTGTTGATCCAAACCCTCCAAGAAAATTAAGATGTTTTTGCCTGGATGGTCGCTGAGATGCTAGGCTTGTCGATCGACGTTGCGTGTCACAGATTGAACGACAATCCATCAGCTCGACCCATGAAGCAGAAGATCAGAAGCTTGGTCATGACATTGGCGGGACCAATCTGAGAGGAAGTACGAAAGCTGGAGGAGGTGGGGTACATTCATAAAGTGCAATATCTCACCTGGGTCTCCAATGTGGTGATGGCACATAAGGCTAACAAAAATGGAGGATGTCCACGGACTTCACTAACCTGATCTCTGCTTGCCCAAAGGACTCTTACCCTCTACCATTTATCGATGCTCTAGTAGATTCAGCGGTCAGGCACTCAGTCCTAAGTTTTCTCGACGCATTCTCTCGACACCATCAAATCAAGATGCACCTAACTTATGCTGAAAAGATCGCTTTTATTACTTGTGAGGGAGTTTTTTGTTACATTGTAATCCCCTTCGGGCTTAAAACTGTCGGGGTGACTTACCAACGCCTCATGGATATAATTTTTGCTAATAAAAAAGAAGGAACATTGCGGTTTATATCGATGATGCACTGGTTAAGAGTCGGTCGTTCGAACAACACATTGAGAATCTAAAAGAAACATTTCTAACACTTAAAAAGTTTAACATGAAACTAAACCTACTGAAGTGCACCTTCGGGGCTGCGACAGACAAATTCTTGGGATATTTGGTAATCCCTGAAGGCATAAAGCCTAACCTGGAAAAAATTCAAGAACTCCTCAATATGTCCTCCCCTAAAAACACCAAGGAAATCCATAAACTAACAAGTTTGATCCGTTTTGAGCAGGTTCATCTCCAAGTCAGGCGATAAGTGCACCCCATTCTTCAAAGTGCTCAGGAGAGCCAAATGCTTCAAATGGACGCGAGGAGGCCTTCAGGAAGCTGAAGCTGTTCCTCGCCTCTCTTTCCTTCCTTCAGAGCCCGAAACCGAAGGAAAAACTTTATCTTTACCTCAGGGCCGACCCCAAAACCATCAATTAAGTCTTGGTCAGAGAACTAGGGTAGCAACACCCAGTGTACTACGCTAGCCGAGTCCTCAAAGGCTTCGAAATTCGATATCCAGTAATGGAGAAATTGCCTATTTGCCTTGGTCATTTCATTACGGAGGCTCCGACCATATTTTCAAGTGCATCCCATACAAGTTATCCCATATCACCTATCCAAAGCATTCCGTTCTCACCAGACCAAAGCATTCCGTTCGACTAATCAAATGAGCCGTAGAACTCAACGATGAATAAGTAACTCTCATTTTAATCAATAAATTCATGCCCACAA
>NW_018237909.1:0-1792 GCF_001263595.1 Phalaenopsis equestris | reverse complement strand
TTTTCAAGAAGATATGCTTACAATTCTAATTTCTCTGGTTGTAGATATTGAGAGGAAGTTGAATCAATACACAGAAAGATATCCTCAAGAATTCATTTGGACAATATATTGAAACTGGCCATGAGATACATAATTCTTATTCTGATTATTAAAATCGATGTTGGGAAAACCGTTTGAATTTTAACATAAATAAAAAATTTTGGAGGAGAAGACCAATTTTGGGAAGATAATCAATTCAATCAAACATGTAGTTGGAATAATCATGATTATTATAATAATGAACTTTCTTTTCTTCATGGATTTAACTCCAACCCACATAATGAGGAGAAGGAGTGACTATAAGAAGAGGATGTGATTCAATTGGTGGGTCAGTTGGAAAGTCAAAAGAGTGAGCTGAAAAATCAAGGGGCGCAATATGTAACATTGAAAACCAACTAGGGCAGATTATTAATGCAATTAATAGTTACCCCCCTCAGAGATTTTACCTAGTGACCTTGAGATAAACCCTAAGGAGATGAATGATGAGCAATTTAAAATTATCAAACTAATATTTAGAAGAGAGTTCAAGGATATATTTCAAAAGAACTTTGAGTTGAAAGATGAGGATAAGAAGATTGAAAGACCAACGAAAAAAATTCCTAAGGAATTAGAAAAACCAATTTCCTCAACCAAGATAAATATAGAAGGACTACCTCTACCATTTACTCAGTACCAAGGGGAAGAATTGAAAGACTGAAAAAAAGAGTAACCTAGAAGAATTTGATCCAGAATTTGAATTATCTAGAGGGAATCCGATCAAAAATTTGGAAGATCTTGAAGGTATCTTATAAAGATCCATTTCTTATAAAATTTAAGGATGATATTAATATGAAAATTGAAAAAATCATTAGAAGAATATTGGATCTAGAAATAAATATAAGGAATAAGAATATGAATCAATCTAAAAAGGAAGAGCTGAAAGAAAAATTTTAATTTGAGGACTTTATAGGAATCCCTAGATCTGAAAAAGATTGGGTGATTGATCAAGGATTACATAAATGAAATTTTGATCCGGGTGGAATCATTTGTCGGTCTGGTGACGTTAAATAAAGCTCTTTATGTGAGACAACCCATAATTATTAGTGTGATTTGATTTAGTGTGCTTGAGAGTTATGATTGTTAGTATTGTATTATTGGTAATGCTACACTTTTTGTTGGATTGATCAGTTTGATTGATGATTGGTAGATTTTTGGATGGTTAGTGATTTGATTTGATTTTTGTGTGTCAATAGGGAGGTGATTTCTTAACCTCATTTTATGGTTACACATGTATGTTCTCTTGTAGTAGTTGGATTGACGAATCCACTACGACTCGAGTCTCACCCAGACTTGAGTTTTACAAGAGACATTATGAATTTAATAGAGAGAGTTCCATTATAATTTTTTTACTTCTTTTCTCTGACTTTATTTTCTTTGATAGGAGTAGCTAACCTAAATGAGTAACATGCAGATGAATTTACACTATCCTTATAACTGCTAGAGGTGCTTAAGTATTTGGATAAGGTGATGCCTGAGGTTGGTGCACGTGAACCAATATATCAAGGATAATCTTATCCTTGCGATTAAAATCTATAAAATCATTTTAAGTACCCAATATATTTGTGTAGTGATTCAGTTAGAAATTGGAAGTAAGTTAATGAGATGCAATGAGTTAAATAAAGAATTGACCTCATTTATCATGTGTGTTTGTGTTTTTGTTACAATAATATAACAATTTTGAGAACACATAAATATATATATTCCTATGTTGATA
>NW_018237908.1:0-449 GCF_001263595.1 Phalaenopsis equestris | reverse complement strand
TTTTTAAAGTTAGGGGTCATTTTCTAATTTTTTAAATCCCTTACTTATCTATTTAAATGCACGACACCACATCAACCTACGGCGGCTCCGAAGCTCCAAGCGGCACACTCTTATTCAACACCGTCATCCACCTCAGCACTGATTCGACCCGCGGTTTATGTTCTGAAGTGCTATCCGACTTCATCTCGACCGTCCATCTGATACACGCACGATCGAACGACTCCTCGCCATCGTCCCCGATAGCCTAGCCTGAGAACCGTCCATCTTCTAGCCTTAAGATCTCTCTCATTTCTCATCCAAATTAGATGATTTTTTTTAATATACTCATCTAAACTAGACAATCACATCCATAAGATTATGATGTCATGAAATCAACTCAAAACAAATGGAGAGTTCAAATAGGCTCAGGATGAAGAGAAGTTTTATACTTTTGCTCTAAGAAGTGAAGC
>NW_018237907.1:0-827 GCF_001263595.1 Phalaenopsis equestris | reverse complement strand
CGGAACTCATTAAGCTGAGTTTAGTAAGTTCATTTATACTAAGTGAATCCAGTAGAAAATAGTAATAGTGGTACCGGGACAACGGAACCGTGGGATCTTAACTGGTGTCGCTATAATCAACTTTAATATGCCCCTAAAAAATTGAATAATTATAACTAATAGGAAACATCTGATTTGACATCATGACTTGACACCTTAGAAAACTTAAACTCGCCACGACGAGGAGCTAGGAGCTAGCAATGTGGGTAGCATGACCATCTTCAACAACAAAACATGTCTACACTAGCTAATTCATTCCTTGGAATTAAACAAAATCCATAGAACTTTGAGGTTATTTTCTTATGCAAAATAAGTCCTCAACTTATCTTTAGACCTTTGTATAGCTCTGTTCTATAATATAAGCCCTAACACGCCTTAGGATTCCAAGGATGTCATTCATCATGACCTAAATCCTTACATCTTCTAGGTTATTTGTGTGATCGTTTCACATAAATGTAAGCCCTAACTAATAAAATTGACAGGATGAAGCACTTAAATATTTCTCCTCTAAACTGAAGCCAAATAGTAGGATAGTTTAGGAAGTCACTGAGGTTCTCCTCAAGATCTATGACATCCCCTAGTTCTTCTTCCTTTAGAGGGTTCTCCTCTAGATCCATGACATCCCCTAGTTCTTCTTCCTTTGGATTCTACAATAAAATGTTCCAAATTTGAACCAATTCCCTTTTACACCTCTACGTCCAATTTTGTTGAAGTGTCCTACCCTTTGAAATCCCTTGAAAATAAATTTTCTTAATTTTTATCGAGAGTCTTCTAAGGTGACTTTGGTC
>NW_018237906.1:117148-118082 GCF_001263595.1 Phalaenopsis equestris | reverse complement strand
TAGTTTTTATTTGAAATTATCTTTATTTTGTGGTATTATTGAGCTCTACTACTCTTACTTACCCTTAAATCATCATAAAAATTAGATCCATAGAGAAAAATTGGAACGCATTTAGACTAGAGCAAAACTGTGCAATTTTTGCCTTAGGCGCCGACGGCGAATTTTTCCTGAGAGTCCAGGAAATTAAATGCAGAAGGCTTGCCAATGGCGCCCTCGTCGTTGCTGACGGCGAGACTGGTGGGATGGCGGGTTCTGGAGTTTGAATGGGGTTTTTGGCAGTTTTGGGACGGGTGTTACCCCTTTTAAACTCCCAAATTCGATTCCTAAGTTCATATTTCCCCAAAAAAAAATTGAAACTCCACCAAATTCATTCCTATGGCATCCAATACCCTGATAATCCCAGAATGTGAGTGTTTAACTGAAGAAAGTTCATTAGTGCGGAAGCGCAGCAAATCTTCAACAAGGTACTGACGAAGAAAAGATTAATGAAGGAATAAGGATTTGTAAATCACAAATTGAATAATAACTCTACGGTAATAGAAAAGATGATAGTACGGCGAAGATGGGAAGTGTTGTGCTATATTACCGCCGTCGTGGTTGTTCCTGTGGTGAAGGAATTTTATGCAAATTTGCAGGAAATCAACTAGAGAGTCATTTATGTGCGAGGTAGATGGACAAATTTTACTCCTACACAGATCAATGAACTATATATGATCGAGAATGTTCTTGTCTGCCATTATTCCAACTTCGTCCCGACAAGAAACCAGATGAATGAGATTTACCAATATTTAACGGATGAAACTGAAGACTGGGAAATGAGAGAAAACGGGTATGTTAGTTTTTCTACAACACTCCTAAATCTCGTTTTGAAACACTGGCACTTCTTCATTTCTGCAAAATTGTTACCGACAATGAAGATCGGCAAAGTTTTAAA
>NW_018237906.1:115053-117108 GCF_001263595.1 Phalaenopsis equestris | reverse complement strand
GGACTGCCGATCGATATTGGATCAATAATTATGAAGTCAGTTTTGGGCCTGATCGTTCATGGATCAACTTATGGGCTTGGACACCCTTCCACAATTTTCTCACTTTGCAGTCAATTCCAAGTATCCTACAAAAATTGGGAAAAGGTACTTCTACCTTTGAAGTCTTTGGACCCAACTGAGAGATTCTCAGCCTATGAAGATGAAAATGACATGACTATTATGGTGGATCAATCATCTCAAAATTCACTGCCGATTCAACCTTTAGTTTCGAACAAGACTCTGGTGATCCTGCGTAGAATAGAGAAATTAGAGAAGAAGGTACAAAATGTCATGAATGCAATTAATAATATCTCTGATTTCTTCAATCATCTAAATTGGAGGATGAAAGAATAATTTTCTCACTCTGAACATTTAGAAGACAGTTTGATACGGCTGATGAGGAGGATGAAATTGATAGAAGAGGATTCTACTGAAGAATTTCCATACCGACCCATCTATAACATCTTCATTCATGTGCAATTAATGGGTGATCTCAGAGGAGAATCTAGTACTGAATCTGAATAATAGTAGATTTATATTGCTACCTGTCTGTCTATGTATGTAATTTGATTTGAACTTTGCATTTGCTTTGCTTTAGAATTATGCTTTTAGATCTCTGTATAGTTGAGACTAAGCATAGGATGTTTTATTTTTCAGTGTTTTGAGTGTTGTGGCTTGGATTGCGACGCTGAATTAATGTATTAAGGTTGAGAAAATAACAAACTTAGGTGTGTTATGAAACGTATATTGTAACTCTTGAAATTTATATATAATTGTAAAAGTTTATTTGTGATAAGTACATCATTTAATCACTTAAAATTATGTTTATAACAATTGAACAAATGTCGTTGAGGCTTGAAATTGATTGAAATCACAAAAATTTGGGAATTGAACCAAATCAATAGAGCCTGCCGACGGCGCCCTCGACGCCGCCGACGGCGGACTTTTCCCGAGGCTTAGGATATAATTTCAATAGAGCGCGCCGACGACACCGAAGTCCCCGCCGATGATGGAAATTCATGGAACTTAGTTTTAAACTCTTAGAATCACTCTTGGAAGCCATTATTTACATATTTGAAGTATATTTTGGAATTTTTCTATAATTGTGATTAGATTGAAATGGCTACATGACAAAAGAGACGACTTGAGTTCGACGAGTCTCGCTTTGTCAATTTGAAGGCTCAATCAAGGTTTACTTCAGTGTTTGAAGGAAAAAAGTGTATACAAGATAGAGTTTTTTAGAGCCCGAGAGGAGAAATTGAACGAGTTATTACAGAGCAGAGGTGGGAAAACTTCTGTTACACCACCAATAAGGTTGTTGCTAATATTATGAAAGAATTTTATGCCAATGTGTTCTATTCTGAAGATGAAATCGTTCAAGTGCGGGGATTTCCTATTGAGTTTAGTGTCACCCGCATTAACACCTATTACAAAGTCCCAGACTCTTATAGCTGCCATTATGAATCCTTCAGTACTATGGAAGGCCCCCTGAATGATGTGATCAACTTTCTCACTGATGAGAATGGAACGTGGAAGATTAAGCAACGAGAATGGGTAAATTTTTTTGCTTCCATGTTAAATGCCATCTCTAAAGCGTGACACTATTTTATTTCCTCTACTGTATCACCGACTAATCACCATAGTGAGGTAACTAGAGATAGAGCTATTATAAATTTTTGTATTCAAAACAACAGAAATATAAATGTGGGGAGGATTATTTTTAAGAATATAGTGACTACGGTAAGGAGTGAAACAAGTGGAGGTCTAGGACATCCTAGCCTTATTTATGCGCTTTGCCAACTTTCTGGAGTGGAAGCTGGAGGTGATGAGGAATGGGTTTACCCTATGAAACCTATTAGTAAAGCTAATTTGAAATCTTATGAATCCCATGAAATATGGAGAACTGGAAGTAGGAGCCAAGAACCTTCTACTTATAGAGATGTCCCCTCTACAAGTTATGACCTTCTGCCTTCTAGTTCCCCTACTCTGGCTGATTTGATGAATGAGGTGACCTTG
>NW_018237906.1:114254-114949 GCF_001263595.1 Phalaenopsis equestris | reverse complement strand
CCAGGCTCAGGCCCGACCCTACAAAGGTGAGCCTGATGTTACTTTCCCTGAGTGCCCTCGATATACTAAGTATCAGCCCAATCCACTTGTTGATCAAGGAGACAAAGACATAGTTTGGGATTTTGATATCTGAATGTAATTGATGTACTTGTAATTTTATTCTTACAATCTTTTGTAATAGAAATGGATGTTTGTGTGTATTTGTACTTTCATTTTTATTGTTATGTTGTACTTCGATAATTTTTAATTTTTGTTATAAAGTTAGTGTGGTGGTTAAAATTTGCATGTGTAGTATAATGGATGTTGATTAGTACTTTAAGAATTGTATTTTAATGTGATTTGATTTTCATTTTTGCATTTTAATTGTAATTATTTTGTTGTTTGTTTAATGTTTTAGTTTTGTACTTTTTTAAAAATTGTATTACCCAGCAAGTTCTATTACCCAGCAATTTCTCTAATGATTTATATGTGTAGAAAGCTCCTAATGTTACAGACCACGTGAAATAAAAATGGTGAGAAGGACTACAAAAATTTCAGAATAATGAAAATGCCTAAAATACTGAGATATGATTTATATTTAGAGTTTTTCTTTTCACTTGTATCATTTCATATTGAAAAATTTAAGTTTGGGGGAGGGAAGAAAAAGATTAACTATTAGATGTCCTCTATTTCAATATTTTCAAAAATTATTAATA
>NW_018237906.1:113764-114117 GCF_001263595.1 Phalaenopsis equestris | reverse complement strand
TTAACTATTTAAAGTAAAGGAAACTATATTTTGAAGTATTAAGAATCTGAAAATTCATTTGAGAAGAAAAAATTGGGGCTCAATGATGTAAAAGCTATGAAATATTTATAAAGTAAGGGAATGCTTTGAGTTTCAAATTTAAGGAAAGAAAGGTGATGTTCAAAATCATTAAGGCTATCGAGATATAATAATCCTCACTTGAAAAAGGAAAAAGAAAGGATTGACAATAATAAAAGAAAAGAAAAGTATATAGGATATAAAGCAATCCAAATGAAAAAGAGAAAAGAAAAGAAAAGAATATATAAAAGTGAGGAGAAGCTTGGGGAGGTGCCTAATCAAAAATTACCTTCACT
>NW_018237906.1:112174-113204 GCF_001263595.1 Phalaenopsis equestris | reverse complement strand
AAACAAAAGGGGGCGAATTTGGAGCGAAAAGGACCAAAATGTGAAGATTTGAACTAGGGCTCCGACGGCTAACCCAACGGCGCCGACGACGGACTTTTGCTGAGACTCCAAATTTATTTCACTCCAAAATTAATTCACTTAGAAGGCCTGCCGACGACGCCCTCGAGGCCGCCTACGACAAGCTCGACAGTTTGGGGGCGGGGGGGGGGTGGGCGGGGAGGATGAGGACGAATTTTGGAGGGGTGCTTAGGCAACTCTTGGGAAAACTCATCCACAACTTTCAAAGAAGATTTTGGCCAAAAATAGAGAAGCCCTTGGATGTTAGAAAGGTTCCAGTAGTGTGTAGGTTAGAGAGGTTTCATTAGTGTATAGAGAATTTACTAGAGTGTCTAAATTGTGAGGAATTCCTTGAGAGATTGTAAGAGTGGAGGGAAAGTGAGAGATTTCTTCCTCTTTTCCGCTTCGAAGAGGAATTTTGTGTGCTGTAAAAAGGAAGAAAAGTAGAGGAACTTCGAGGAGTTTTCTTGAGGAGAAGTAAGAGATAAGTTTACTTGCTTGTTGTAGTTTATATGATTTCGCTTTTATATATGAATTCCGAGTTTTGTTGTGTTTTCCCCATGAGATCTGAGTAGTTTTCTCTATCTTTCTCCTTGTCTTGAGATTTGTGAAATGGTGATTTGAATAGGTGAAGCAAGAAAATGTTTAAGAATTTGTGATGAGCTTTTTACTTCGATCTTTATTAACTTTCAATCTGGCCAATTGATTTGTTAACATATATTGAGTTTTACAACTAAAGTGAAGATTACATCCAAGATTTAAGGAGGTCAAAGCCCTTGGAAGTCGGGTGTAAATAAATAGGAAAATAAAATTATCGGACGTAGAATTGAAGATTTTAGAGTGACAGACTAAAATCCCCAATTCGGTCCTATCCTTTGGGTGTTAAAGTGTAGATGTCAGCCCTCAGGTAAGGGGAACGTGGGAGCTCCAAAGTGAGAGCCGGTATCCTCCCAGCCTAGCCGCAGAATTAGTA
>NW_018237906.1:107847-111318 GCF_001263595.1 Phalaenopsis equestris | reverse complement strand
GAAAGAAGCCAGGATAATTTTGATTGAGGTTAATCTTCCCCCTATGATAGATAAAAATTAGTTCAGCAAGAGATTTTTTTGGAAATTTTAGAAACAACCTCATCAAATTGAGTTTGCTTCTTCCTTCCTTTAATTAATTGTACCCCAAGATAAACAAAAGGGCTAGTAGCAGATTTAAATCTAGTGAAGTCTTTAACCCAGTTTTTACTAGCAGCATTAAGCTTATTGCTAAAGTTGAGTTGGCATTTTTTTGGGTTCAGAGAAAGAACAGAAATCTGTTGAAACAGGTTCAGCAAACTGAAAAACCTTCTTCACTACTGGTTTTGAAGCATTAGAAAACAATATGAAGTCATCAGCATAACATAAATGACTTATGGAATAATTAGCTTTCTTAGCAAATCTGATATACTCCCTTTCAGAAAAATTCTGGTTAAGAAGCCTTTATAAATAGTCCGTAGCCAAAATGAAAATGTAGAGAGAAAGAGGGTCCCCTTGTTTGATACCCCTAGTAGCTTAGAACTGCCTTTGAGAATTCCCATTAAGAAGAATGGTGTAAGAATTATTATTAAGCTATCTGTGAATCATTTGACAGAAAGAATTTTGAAACCCCCTTGCTTTAAGAACCTCCAAAATAAAATTCCAATTGATAGTATCATAAGCTTTAGAAACATCAAGCTTATACATCAAGGCTTGTCAATATCAAGAAAGAGCTCCTGCGTAAGTAGAACATTGTCAGCAATTTGTCTGCCTGTAACAAAAGCAGATTGATTAGGAGAAATTATCCAAGATAAATGTGGTTTTAATCTGAAAACCAAAAGTTTGCTAATAAGCTTAGACAACACAGTTGTAAGATATATGGGTCTAAAATGATCCCAAATAGATTTTTTATCCCCCTTAGGGATTAAATTTATGGTGTACTGAGCAAAATATTGTGGCATATCCTCCCACATGAAGAAGTCCTGAGCAGCCTCCACAATGTCAAATTTCACCACCTCCCAAGCTTTTTCGCAAAAGGCAGAAGTAGAATTAAAACCATCAGCCCCAGCCACTTTATCACCATCAATAGAACATAAAGCTTGCTAAATTTCTTCTTTAGCAGGAACAAAAGTTAAGTCCAAGCATTGAATTTCAGAGAAATTGTCATTAAGCAGACTAGGATCAAAGTTCTGAAGACTAGAATTATGAGGTTCAGATAAAAGAGTCTGAAAGTGATTTATAGCATCCCTATGAAGTAGATCAGCACTATGAATCCAACTATCACTATTATTTTTAATCTTCAGGACGGTGTTAGAATGTCTTCTTTATTTAATACAGGCATGGTAGAACCTTGTATTCCAATCCCCATCAACAAACTTTTTAATAGCAACCTTTTGTTTATAAAATTCCTCCTCCCAATGAATAGCTTGAAGAAGATTAGCATTAGTTAAGATCAGGGTTTGTTCATCAGAGAGCCCCATCTGAATATTTAATTCAGGCTGTTTAACAACAGCTTCAGCCCTTCAAATTTTGATGTAAGGTTACCAAAACAGCTTCAATTCCAAGCTTTCAGCAGTTTAGCAACCTTTTTTTGAATTTTCCACAATCTAATCTAAGGAGGAAAGGATGAAACAGGAAGCCAAATAGACTTAATAAAGGGAAGAAAATCAGGATGCTCCGCCCATACATTAAAGAATCTAAACCTTGGTATGGGAGAAAAAAGATTAGGGGATAGAGAGATTAACAAAAGCCTACGATCAGAGCAAGTGTAAGGAAGATGGGAGACAATAGTCATAAAGATGTTATCCAGCCAAGCATGATTAACTAGGAAACTATCAATTCTCTCAAAAAGTTTACCTCTCCTCCAAGTATCAAGAGCTCCCTGCTGTGGAAGCTCAGTAAGATCAGTATTCCTGATGTTTTGATTAAAAAGTAACATTTGGTTGATATCCACAGGCTTTCCACCCCATTTTTCATTCAATCTAGCTACACTGTTAAAATCTCCATAAATAACCCAAGGTCCATTAATAGAAGATTTCAGCTACTGAATTTGTTGCCACAAGGTGACTTTATCACTAGCAGAACTACCAGCATAAACAAAGGTAGTCTCAACTTTTAGAAAATCTCAAAGTAGCTTGATATGTAGAAATTGAGGCTGATCACCTAAGAATTAAGATTCCTATTATAGAAAAACCATATTTTTTTACTAATATTGTAACTGCAACTGAAACTTGGGAAGTGCTTTCTAAATCTACAAGGAGTACTGTGAACCAATGGTTCAAGAATAGTAAATCATAATAACCTATGCTTCCTGGCCAACTGCTTAATTTTGATCCAGGATTTTTTATTAAAAATCCCCCTGATATTCCAACACATCAATTTAATCATCAATTATATAAGAGAAAGGGAACCACATAGCTGCTATCACAACAGCCCATAAAGTTGACCAAAAACCCCTCAAGGGAAGTAAGAACTGTAAATTGTTGGACTGAAACAAAATAAAGAGATCAAAAGGACTCCCATATCTTCTGAGATAGAGGATATAGAAAAACTGACAAAAATCTACAACCACCCAAAGGCCAGAGAAACCAGAACTCAAAACATTACAACTGAAGCTAAAGAAAAAAGTTAAAAGTCTTCTGAAAGACTTAAAATGACCTGAGGCCAAACACCAAAAAAGAGAGAACTTAAACATTGGGAGGAGAAATATGGAGTGAAGGTTGTGAACTAGATCTTGTCCTCCCTCTAGAGGGTCCAGGAGAGGATCCAACCTTCATATTATTGTCAATGGAAGTTGCCTCCATTTGTAATCTTTGAGATTCTATGGTCTGTTTCTTCTTTCTCTTAGAAGTCTGGACAATCCAATCTTTCCCCAGAAGTTGGTTTAATGCAGTAACTTTCTCTCCCTCAACAACAGGAAGCTGAGGTTCCAAATGCTTTTTCAAGAGTGAATCTTGCAACCTCTCCTCAATGGAGTTAAATGTAGGGGAAATTATGGTGATAATGTTAGTTCCTCTCTTAGCACTCTTTGGGGAAGAGGAAGAGGAGTATTAGAAACAAAAGGAGTTGGAGAGCTCTGTGACTCATCCTGTAAGTCATCCACATTATCCCCAGGAGGCAACTGAGTGGGGTCATTGTCCTTCATGGAAGAAGTTTTTCTTTTAACTGGAGGATGAAGCCTATAGCACCTTTCTATAGTGTGTCCAAACATCTTGCAATGTTGACAGTAATAAGGCCTTTGTTTTAGGATCACCTCCTGCCAAAAGCCTTCTTGTTCAGAGCCTATCCATACTCTTTTAACTTTAGGTAAGGTGATATCTCTTTCAATGAGGATTCTACCAAGAGCTGGCCTTGCCTTGTTATAAGTATGAGCATCTACTTTAAGGGGTCTGCCTAAAGCAGACCCAATATTAAAAAGAGCATTCATCTTGAAATAAGGAGTGGGGAGACCAGGAAGCTTGAACCAAAGAGGAACTACAGGAGGCTCTTTGATCA
>NW_018237906.1:104384-107821 GCF_001263595.1 Phalaenopsis equestris | reverse complement strand
CCCCCCCCCCCCCCCCCAATAATTAAAGATTGTTTGGCAAAAAGACTAGCATAATCTTCTTCAACTGTTAGTTGAATGATTAAATGTCTGCCATCTAGTAAACCCACTTGCCAAGCACTATTAAAGTTCAAGGACTCAAAAAAGCTCCTTACAAGTTCCATCTTAGGATGACTAAGTTGGAATTTACCCACCAAAGTGAGCTTAACCTCTTCATTTAAAGAAATAACCTCCTGAGGTAAAAAATAAATTGCAGGCTCCCCTTCTTTACACCCAAGAGGGTGAATACAGGGAGAAATTTTTTTTCCAGCTAAAGTATCATGAAATTCCTGTGGAAAGATTAACTTATCCGGAATCAACCAGGGAGTCGTCTATGTGCAAGGTAGATGGATAACTTTCACCCCTGCATGGATCAATGAATTATATATGATCGAGAATGTTCCTGTCTGCCATTATTCCAACTTTGACCCAACAAGAAACCAGATGAATGAGATTTACCAATATTTAACGGACGAAACTGAAGACTGGGAAATGAGAGAAAACATATATGTTAGTTTTTCTGCGACACTCCTAAATCTCATTTCAAAACATTGGCACTTCTTCATTTCTGTGAAACTGTTACCAATAGTGAAGAACGGTAAAGTTTCTAAAGAAAGTGTTATTTTGAATTACTGCATCCAAATGGGACTGTCGATCGATATTGGATCAATAATTGTGAAGTCAATTTTGGGTCTGATTATTCATGGATCAACTTATGGGCTTGGACACCCTTCCACAATTTTCTCACTTTGCAGTCAGTTCCAAGTATCCTATGAAAATTAGGAAAATGTACTTCTACCTTGGAAGCTTTTGGACCCAACTGAGAGATTCCAATATATTATTATACATAAATATGATCTATGAAGACAAGATGTTGGCGGCTGAGGAGGGAAGTGCTTTGTTAGGGTTTCTGAAACCATGGTGAGCTGCTGGTGGTCTTCCTGGAGCTGCTACTTTCATCAGGGTGCCTTGTTCTTCTCCTCCTTCACTTTGAAGTCCTTCCCCACCACTCCTCTCTTAGGCTGTGGTGGTCTTTTCACTGCTCCATTGGTTCTTCCTGGGTGGTGGCTTTGTTACTGTTCCATTGGAGGCCTCCTGTTTATGCTGGCCTCCTGCTTTCTGTCCTGTTCTCTGCATCTTTACTAAAAAGTTTCTGGTTTTTCTCCTTGTGGTTGGGGTCATGGCCACTCCCGTTGATGTTCACACTGATTCCAGTTGGACTAAGGCTACTTATGCAGGGATTGTTGGAAGAGCTAATGACACTCTCCAAGATCCCAAAAATTTAATCTTTCCTCAGGAATTCCATAATGCTGCTGCTGGCAAAGGGATCTGCCCTTGCATCAACCCCCTGGGTTCCAAAGATGGAGAGACTGCAGTCTATTTCTCTGCAGCTGAAATTGCCTCACTGAATGAAGAAGTCAAATTTACTCTTGTTGGAAAATTCCAGTTGGGTCACCCCAAAATGGACCTTGTTAGAAGCTTCTTTGATTCTTTAAACTTTATTGGACAATGGAAGCTTGGTTTGATAGATGGCAGACATCTTCTTATCCAACTCATAATGGAAGAAGATTATGCTAGACTATTTGCTAAACAAGTTGTTTCCATATCAGGAGTTACAATGAAAATCCAGAAATTGACTAGAGACATTGATCCAACTAAGGAGCCTCCTATGGTCCCAATTTGGTTTAAGCTACCTGGCCTTCCATTACCTTACTTCAAGCTTAATGAACTTTTTAACATAGGGAGAGCACTTGGTACTCCCCTCAAGGTTTATGCTCCTACTTTCAACAAGGCAAGACCTGCACTTGCTAGAATTCAGGTGGAAAGAGACATTACTCTCCCTGAGATAAAAAGGATACGTATTGGTTCCGATGAAGAGGGGTTTTGGCAGGATATAACTGCTGAACAAAAGCCTTATTACTGCCAACAATGAAGAATGTTTGGTCACACTGTTGAGAAATGCTACAGGCTCCACCCTCCTACAAAAAAACTATCTATGAATCCAAGGGTAGCTAGTCAGGTTTCTAATCAGGGACAATACAATCTTACCACCACTGTTAATCACAGGGAGACTGGGAAAAATATTAAACCTCCTTCTGATAGGAACACTATTCCCCCCTACTTCTTTCCCCCCTAATGATCCATTAGGGGAACTATCTGAACCCCACAAAAACCTGGAATCTTCTCCAGGTTGTGTGGTGAGGGTAGAACCTAATGAGGTTAGAATTATCACCCCTCCCCCAACACCTGTTGAAAAAGGGAAGTGTGTTCCAGAAAATCCTTTGTCCATTGAGGATGATACTTATGAAGCTGTTGTTGTTGATATGCAGCAGGCTTTGGAAGCTGAAAGCCAAAGTTAGAAAACAAGGAAAAAGAATGTGATGAAAAGCTCCACTATTATTGAGGTTACTCCTAGCTTCGCTGAGCCTGATATCATAAATTTGTAACAGGCCATGGAAGAAGATTGGCAATTTCAGAAAACCAGGAAAAATAAAAAGCAAACATCTGAGGTGCAGCAACTGCTACAAGGAACAAACTCTCCTTCGAAGGATGGGAAGGCTAAGACCCATTCTGGCTCAATCTTTATTTATAATAGAGGTAGAACCAGGTCAAGGTCCCAACCTTCTATTCAATTCACTCAGTGATTAGTATTCCTTTTTGGAATGCTAAGGCTCCCATGATTAATATATTGTGTTGGAACATTAGAGGAGTGGCTCACCCCTCTTCTCTTTTGAGATTAAGACATCTCATCAAACTTCACAAGATTTGGTGCTTTGCAATTCTTGAACCTATGGTCACCAAATATCCTCATAACATCATCAACAAGTTTTCCAAGTTTACTTTTTATGCTAATTCCACTAATAAAATCTGGCTATTTGTCAGACCTGAAATAAAGTGCAGTTTACTTGTTAACCATCATCAGTTTCTCCATGTTCAATTTTCTATTGGAGCACAGGTGGGATTTCCATCTTTCATTTATGCTAGCAGCCTTCCCAGATACCAGCACGAATTGTGGCATGAGCTAATGACTTTGGGGAAAAATATTAACTCTTTCTGGATTTTGGGGGGCGACTTCAATTGTATCACCTCTCCATCTGAAAAAAGAAGGGGTAAAGCCCCTTTACTCTCTCCAATATTCAAATTCAACAATTTCATCAGTGATGCTGGTCTTTATGATCTAGGATTTCAAGGTCCTAAGTTTATATGGAGAAGAGGCACTTTATGGGAAAGATTGGATAGACTGCTGGGCAACTCTTTTTGGTTTCAAACCTTCCCTTTCTCCACTGTCACTCACCTTGCAATGGCTGGATCTGATCACAGACCTCTCCTTTGTTCCATTCAGAATACTGCTAGACCAACACATACACCTTTCAAATTTCAGAATATGTGGACTCTTCATC
>NW_018237906.1:82136-101772 GCF_001263595.1 Phalaenopsis equestris | reverse complement strand
CCTTCTTCACCTGGAGATGTTTTCATAATATTATTCCCACTGATGGTATACTCAAACTCAAGGGTCTAAAAGGACCTTCAAGATGTAATTTTTGTTGCCAGCAAGACGAATCCCTATATCATGTGTTTTATTCTTGTCCCTTTGCTCAAGGGGTTTGGACACAGGTAGCTGCTAATCTTAGTTTCCCTTCCCATTTACTAAATTTTGGAAACTTCCTCGATTGCTGGAAGGTTTGGAGGGAGAACCATGCTGAAAAACCCCCTTTATTACTACATGGTTCATCTGGATAGGAAGAAATAGTAGTAAATATGAGGGGAAAACCCAAAGTGCTACACAAATTATTACCAACTGCTTGGCATATACTCTTAAGATAATCAATCTCATGCGGTATAAGATTAAAGTTTCTGGGTGCTCCCAAATCCTAAATACTCAAGTTTCTTTTGGCAAATCAAAATTTCTACTATTCCATTGGAGGAAATCTTTTGACCCTTGGATCAAAATCAATACGGTTGGGAGTTATAAAAGACACAGTGCTGGTATTGGAGGGATTTTTAGAAATAATGTTGGGTAATGCCTACTATTTTTCCAATCTCCCACTGATGCTCTCAATGCTTTGCAGGCTGAAGCCTTAGTTGTGGTATGGGCTCTTCAAACAGCTATTGTTATGGGATGGAACCTACTAATTGTGGAAATGGACTTTTTATGGCTATTACAGCTCTTAAAAGATAACATCTCCCCACCTTGGTTTCTTCTACATGCTATTAAGCAAATTACTCACATGAAGTTGACTCATAACCTTCAGATTATTTGGAAGCATATTTTCTGGGAGGGTAACAAATGTGCTAATTGGCTTGCACATCAAGGTACTTTGGCTATGTTGCCTAAAGTAAATACTACCCCTCCTATGGAGCTGGCTTGGTTTATTAAGGCAGATCTCTTTGATCTGCCTTATATTAGAAGGGGGATGTCCATTGATGTTTATCCTAACCATCCTGTCTAGGGAGGGCTTTTTTTTCCTTGAGTCCTTACTGCTTTGTAAAGTTTCTTTTCCTTTTCTTCTTTTCAGCCCTAATGAATGGGGAAGGTTTTTGGATAGGTTACATTGGATTTTTGTTTTTCTCTTGGGAGCCTTTGACCCCTTTTGGGTGAACCTTGGTTTTTTTGTTTGTGAACCAAGCCCCATATAGCTTTGTAACCTTTATTTCAGTTTAATAGGTAGGGAGTCTCTGTCACTCCTTTCTTTAAATATATATATATATATAGGCTCAAAAAAGAAAACCAAAAAGGAAATATGGGTGAGATGTCCAAAAGCTAGAGACTACTGAAATGATTAGCTTTAGTTCTAAGGTGTGGAGTCTCCATTGTATCACCATGCAGTAGGAGAGCAAGTGGAGTGGGGGGCTTGGTTGCAACAGATATAGAATTAGTGTAAAAACCTTGTCTGGCTAGCCAATTTGTAGGTTTGTTACCTTCTCTGTAGATAAAAGTCATATTGAATTTAATGAACTTATTGAGATTCCAGATTTTCTATTTCCAATGTATGTGGTGCCAAGAGAACATCTTCTCAGAATTCAGAAAGTTGATGAGTTGTAGAGAGTCCACCTCAATCCAAAGTTTATACCATGTAGCTTTTAAGGTAAAAGTTAAAGCCCAGAAAATTGCAATTAGTTTTGCCTCCAGTGCATCTTTAGCCTTGGTAAGGGCATAGAAGAACAGCAAACATTTGCTAAAAGAATCTCTAAAAACCCTCCTACTCTAGCACCACAATAAAAAAAAACTACCATCAGTATTAATCTTCATGGTATACTGTTCATGAGGTTTCCAATAAATTTTCTCAATCTTGTGATATCCTCTGGTCATTGTGATCTGAGACATACTAATATTAGGGAAGTTATTGAACTGAATCAACTTGATTAAGTAAGAAGCACAGTTTTTGGTGACCTTGGAATGTTAATTATATTTGTCTTCATGTCTTGTGTTGTTTCTGCTCATCCAGAGGAACCAGGCAACAATAAAAGTAATAGATTCCTTATTTTCCTGTTGTGCCACCCAACTTTGAGATTGGACCAGTCCATAACAAAGCCATTCACCTTAATCTTAAAAAGCTCTTTACAAACTTCTTGAGCAAACTTACAGTTAAAGAAAAGATGGTTATTGTTCTCCTCATACTTTTGACAGAGATAGCATCTAGAGGGCTCCCTCAATCCCTTCAGTTTGAGTATATCACCAGTGGGCAGTAAATTGTTGAAGAGCCTCCAACAGAAGAAAGACATAAAGGGGGATAGGAATCTATTCCAAATGGCTTCACCCCGAGGGACCTGTTCCCAATAGCAAAGTTTGGCATAAATGGCTTTAGTAAAACTTTGATTAACATAACTATGCCAAATAATTATGTCTTTCCTGGTCTTATCAAAATTAACTTTGGTAACTTGAGAAAGATGAGGCTCCTGCAGAATAGATTGGAGCTTAGAAACTGACCAGGAGTCTCCCTCCCAAAAATCAGACATAGAAATTTGTGGGTTGAAATCACTTGGGGTACCAGTGGTCTAGCCAAAAATTTACCTGACCATTCCCCAAATCCCAAATGTACATATCCTCAGGAAGGTGTCTGATTCTGAGCATGTTTGTCCAAATTCTAGATTCACCCAATTTCTTGGTGATGACAGAGGGGTGTTGTCCCTTGCAATATTTACCCTTCATGAACCTAGATCAAAGGGAAGTTTGAGCTCTAAAATTGATCCAAAATTTGCAGAAGTTGATCTGGATGAGTTGTTAAAGTACTTTGAAACCTATCTACTTTGAAACCTACCCCACCAGCCATGGTAGGTTTAGCAGCCTTTTGCCAAGAAGCCAAGTGGAGCGGAGTTGCTGCCTTTGACCTGCCCTCAAAAATCTGTTAAATACTCTTTCCAGCTGAATCTGAGTGCTTTTCTTCATATATGTGGTTTGGAGAATATACGATGGAAAATTAGTTAAAATACTTTGGAGAAGAGTTATTCTGCCCCATTAGATAGGAAAAAGTGAGACCAGCTAGATAAAAGACTCTGAATCTTTTGAAAAACTTCATCAAATTGGATTAATTTAGACCTCCCCCAAATAAGATGAACTGCCAGGTATTTAAAAGGGTCTTTTACAATGGAGAAACCTGTATATTCAGAAACTCACTGTTTGCAATTAGATGATGTCCTTTGTTGAAAATCAGTTGGCATTTTTCAGGGCAAAACACCATC
The DNA here is from genome assembly GCF_001263595.1 of Phalaenopsis equestris. Lineage (NCBI taxonomy): Eukaryota > Viridiplantae > Streptophyta > Magnoliopsida > Asparagales > Orchidaceae > Phalaenopsis > Phalaenopsis equestris. Next base: position 98,542 of record NW_018237906.1, on the reverse strand, counting down.
CCTGAGTAATCTTGAAACTGCTTCAGACACTGACAGACTTCTTGACTGCATTTTTATGGACACTAGAAAAAACATTCCCAAAAGTCTCCCAACTTAACTTTCTTAAAGCTTTGCTCAGTTTCAAATGCAGGAGGCTAAGTTTTATGAAAGGATCAGAATGGTCAAGACCAACCCAATCTAAGGCTACACAGCTGACAAATAGGGGATGAGTGGGCCACATATTTAAATATCTGAAAGGGGGATGATAAGTAGTATTGCTAGGGGAGATAATAAATATAAGAAGAGGCCTGTGATCAGACCCAGTGAAGGTTAAGTGAGTAACAAAGGTGAGAAGGTAATGCTTATACGAGCAGTCATTCACCAGCACCCTGTCAAGTCTTTCCCACATTTTACCCTCTTCCAAGTGAACTTAGGCCCCTGGTAACCCAAATCAAACAGACTAGCTTTCTGTATCTGATCACTGAAGAGAGTCATTTTGGAAAGAGTAGGGACTCTCCCCCCAGATTTCTCAGCAGCAGATGTGATGCAATTGAAATCTCCCCCAACCATCCAAGGAGAGTTCATATTTACACTAATAAGTTGTAAGCACTCCCAAAGCTCTTATCTATCCTCTTTATGTCTGCCAGCATAGATGAAATTTGCAAATTCTAAATAGCCTTAAATCAAGAGAGAGAGATGTATAAACTGTGGATGGTCTAATTGGATATTCCACTGTATTTCCTTCCTACAAAAGAACCAAATTTTTTTATTCTTATTAGCATAATGTGAAAATCCATGGAACTTACTAATAATTCTCTGAGGATTTTGCTGAACCATAGGTTCCAGTATAGCAAAACACCAAAGTTTGTATTTTTTGTTGAGATAGATCAGTCTTTTTATGAACTGAGGATGGGCAATGGCCCTTATATTCTAATACAATAAATTAATCATGGGGGCATTAATATGGAGGGAGGGCTGAGATCTTGATTTGGTCCTTCCTCTAGAGGGAGAAGGCCCAACCATCTTCAAGGCACATGTGCTCATATTGGTCCCTTCTTTTAGATTCTGAACTTCTGAAAGTTGTTTTTTCTTTTCCTTAGTTTTTTTTATTTTCCATTCCTCCTCCAATAGGAAATTCATCTCAGCCATTTCCTTTTTCTCATGAGCTTCTAAGATAGTGATATTAATTTATTTTTCCTCCCTGATTGTCTCAGCTTCACTATGTGAGTCTTTTGAGGTTAGAGGGGAAATAATGTTAACTTCATTTAACTCCTCCCCGAAGTATCTGGGGGATGTGTTTGTAGGAGCATTAGAGCCAAAAGGAGCTGTGGAGCTTTTGGATGTTCCCAATATATCTTCCTTTTTAACTGTTGGAGTTGGTTCCACACATAGTGTGGGCTCTTGAGCAGCAGACTGACTGATCTTTTCCTGAGTATGCACATTTCTCTTTGGAGGGGGTGAAGCCTATTTAGTGTGTCAAAACATCTTGCAATGGTGACAAAAATAAGGTTTCTGTTCTAACACCACATTCTGCCAGAACCCATCTATGTCAGAACTAATCTATAGCCTTTTGATTTCAGGGAGAGTAATATCTCTCTCAATGAGGATTCTAGCTAGAGCTGGTCTTGCTTTGTTATATGTGGGGGCATCTACCTTCAAAGGTCTCCCTAGTGCACATCCAATATTGAAAAGAGCATTGAGGTTAAAATTGAAGTGGAAGGCCAGGTAATTTAAACCAAAAAGGAACTACAGGTGGCTCCTTGCTAGGATCAAAACTAGGTTTCCACTTCAAAATCTTCATGGTGGTACCTCCAATCTGAAGAGATTGTTTTGCAAACAAAACGATCTTGCATAGTCTTCCGCACCTGATAGTTGGATGAGCAAGTGTCTACCATCAAGTATTCCAATTTGCCAATCTCCACTAAATTTTAAAGAATCAAAGAAGTTTCTAACCAATTCCATTTTTGGGTGACCAAATTGGAATTTGCCCACTAAAGTGAATTTCACTTGCTCATTCAAACTCTGAATTTCTTGTGGAGAGAAATTATAGCAGGTTCACCCTCTTTGGAACCCAAAGGATTAATGCAAGGGTTGTTTCCCTTCCCAGCAGAAGTATCATGGAAATCTTGGGGAAAAACTAAGTGACCAGGATCACTAAGGGTAACAGCAGATTTACCCACAATACCAGCATAAGTGGCCTTAGACCACTGAGCATCAGTCACAATATCAATAGGAGTAGCCATTAGAAAAAAGTTCAAATGGACTGAGGAACCCCAGAGTAAGAGCTCCAACAAACCAAAGTAAACTTCAAATTTTAGATTAGCCCTGGAAAGGCCAAATCTCACATAGAATCACTAACCTTCAATCAACTCACCAATGGTGGAAGGATAATTTTACCCCAGCAAGAAAGAGAGGCTAGAAGAGACTTCACACGAAAATAAAAGCTAGCCAACCAGTTCAGAGCAATGGAACAGTAAACCCCACAAAGAAACAGGGACTTGAGCCAAAGAAGCTGACTCCCAAGGCAAAATCCCCAAATAGACCCAGAATACGACAAATGAACAATGTCAATCGGTATGCTTCATAATGTAAACAATAAATTTTTGGCGTGAGATATGTAAATTCAAGTTTTAGGTGCTATATATATATATATATATATGCAGATTTTTAAAGATAATTGGAAGGTTTTTTCTCACCCTGACCCATTCATCAATCCGTCACAAAAGCCAAAAAAGGTGGGGAAAGCTCTCAAACATTGGAGTTGGAACACTTTTGGAGTTTTACTGAATGTGGTGGAGAAGGCTGAAAAGGAGCTGCTTGAACTGCAGGAGGAGCACAGCAAGGGGAAGACTGATGAAACTGCTTTTTTAGAGGCCAATGAAAGAGTGCTTACTGCTGTAAACTGGCAAGACCATTTCCTTAGGCAAAAGGCTGCCAAGAATAAATTTACTGAATGGGATAGAAATACCAAATTTTATCATGCTTGTATTAAGTACCAGTGAAAATGCAACACTATCCATTACATTAAAGACCAGAATGGGAATTGGATCAGGAAGGAGGAGGAGATTGCTGAAAGTGCTATCAATTACTTCCAAAACCTCATGACTGAACACAGAACAGATAGAGGTCAGATAGACAGAACTTTGTTTTTTTAAAGCAAAAAGTACACTGCTCATCTAAATCTGACTGACATTCCTGAGGAGGAGGAGATTCAAAGAGCTTTCAATTCCATAGATAGTAGCAAATCTGCTGGTACTTATGGCTTCACTGCTGACTTCTATAAAAAAGCCTGGGGGGAAATTAAGGTGGAGGTTATTCAAGCTATCCAACAGTTCTTCAAAGTTCATCCATTCCCCAGTTATTTCTGTTCTTCATCTATTGTCTTTCTTCGTAAGACCTCTATTAAAAACTGCTGGAGTCAAGTCAGAACTTTGAGCCTCACCAATGTAATCAGCAAGATGGTAAGTAAAATCTTGGTGAACATACTTTAGCCAGCTCTACCCAAGTTAATAAGTATTAACCAAGCTGCTTTTGTGAAAGGAAGAAGTATAGGAGACCACATTTTACTTTCTTAAGAGCTCTTACAAGACTTAGAGAAACCTTGCAGAGGTGGCAATGTGATCTACAAGCTTGATCTGAAGAAGGCTTATGATATGGTAGAGTGGGATTTTATTATGGAATGTTTGGAGGCTAGAGGGTTCGCTACGGAGTTCTGTCAGACCATTCAAAGATGGCTTGAGGCTAATGTCAATTCTGTTTTCATAAATGGGAAAGCTCATGGGTTCTTTAAAGCTACTAGAGGTATCAAGCAAGGAGATCCTCTTTCCCCTACTATTTTCATCCTGGTGTTGGATTATTTATCAAGACTCATTGATAGTCAGGAGAATAAGAAATGCTTCAATGCTTATCACAATAAAGCTAAGATGGACATAAGCCATCTCATTTTTGTTGATGATATCCTTATTTTCACTAGGGCAACAAAGGCTGCTACTAGCTACCTTGATGAATGCTTGAATAACTTTCAAAAGGTGCCTGGTCTCAAAGTAAATAAAGATAAAAGTCAGATCCTTACCAGCAAAAGAGTTCTAGCTTCTATCAGACAGTGGTTGACTGAGTTCACTGGTTTCTCTACTATGAGCATGCCATTCAAATATGTAGGCACTCAACTAGTTAGAGGCAGAACCAAATAGACCCAATTTGATGAAGTTATTGATAAAATTAATTATACCCTTCAGAGGTGGTCAAATTCTTACCTATCTAATGGTGGAAGGATCACCCTTCTCAAGAGTATTCTCACTGCTATCCCTCTCTACACCCTTCAAGTGGCAAACATGAAAATAAGCACCACCTTGATGCTGGAAAGAATGTTCAACAGGTTCCTTTAGGTTGGCAATAAGAAACAAATGGTCTGGGCTAGTTGGCAAAGAGTGGCTAAACCTTATGAAGCTGGTGGCTTGGGTTTTAAAGGACTTCACCAAATGTAACAAATCAATATGTGTAAAATTTGGATCAGGTTTAGATAAAATTATAGTCTTTGGGCAGATTACATGATGGTCAAATATTGCAAATATGACCACCCTGGAGATGTTACTAAGAAAGTTGGTGACTCTAGGACCTGGATCCAGATGCTCAACGGAAGAGAAGACATTGAAAAGTTTCTTATTTGGGAGCTTGGTCATGGAGAAATAAACTTCTATAAGGACAAATGGTGCTCTACTGATCACTTGGAACCATTGCAACAGGATAAAGAGGAAGATCTACTTGTTAAATACTGTTGGAGTGTAAATGAGTGGTTTGAGGATGCTTTGAACACCATTCTGAAGGAATCTTCTGCTGATAACATTTCTAAAATTCATTTTGTTAGAAGTAAAAAAAGACCAGATTCATCTCATTAAAAGGACCAGCTTTAGCCTTTCTAAGGATATCCAGAATATAATTTTTAGAGGGGATAACTACCAGTGGAATATTTTTACTTGCAAAAACTTCTTAACTCCTTCTACGCTGATAAATGATTTGATTCCAACTGATGACATTCTAAAATTGAAAGGTTTGAAAGGCCCATCAAGATGTCACCTCTGCAAGAATGATCAAGAATCAAGTGACCACCTTTTCTTTAGTTGCAGATTTGCTAGGGATGTTTGGAAAAATTTGACCTCTAAATTTAACCTCAACCTGATCAATGTTGGCTGGGGAAACATCAAAGATAACTTAAAAGACTGACAGAAAATAAACCTTATGTCTCTTCCCTTCATTGTTGCCTGGTTTCTGTAGAATGCCAGGAACAAGGTAAAGCATGAGGACATGGGGATTAACCCTGATTTTGTGGTGTCTAACTGTCAGGCTTACCTCCAAAAGCTGATTATCTAGAAGAAGTTCCCTAAGATTTTGAAGAATCTGCCTAATATAGAAATGAAACAGCTTAAAGTTATAAAGGTTAAATGGGATAAGCCCCCTTATCCTTTCATCAAAATAAACACTGATGGAAGTTTCACTAAAAAGAAAGCAGGCATTGGAGGAATATTTAGAGACCACATTGGCAAAGCCTTGCTGTATTTCAAGGCCCACTACACTGCTGCTGATGCTCTGGAAACTGAAGTTATTGCTCTTTACTGGGCACTCAAATTTTCCCCTTCAACTATTATTACAAGGGGTAATGAATTGGATTATTGTTGAAGTGGACTCTTCCCTACTGGTGGATCTGATCACTGAAAATATTTCCCCCCCTTGGCACATTATCTAGTGGATGCACAAGATAAAGAAGCTTATTAGTGAAATTAAGCTACAATTCTCCTTTGTTTATAGGGAAGCTAACAGGCCTGCAAATTTTCTGGCCTTGGAGGGTTCTAATTCAAATCATGCTGAGGTCTCCACTTCCCCTCCCCTCCCCCTTCAACTATTATTACAAGGGGTAATGAATTGGATTATTGTTGAAGTGGACTCTTCCCTACTGGTGGATCTGATCACTGAAAATATTTCCCCCCCTTGGCACATTATCTAGTGGATGCACAAGATAAAGAAGCTTATTAGTGAAATTAAGCTACAATTCTCCTTTGTTTATAGGGAAGCTAACAGGCCTGCAAATTTTCTGGCCTTGGAGGGCTCTAATTCAAATCATGCTGAGGTCTCCACTTCCCCTCCCCTCCCCCTTCAACTATTATTACAAGGAGATAAACTTCATATACCTTATCTCCGACTGCAGACCTGATGCCTGGATCTTCCTCATTGCTATTTGGACTCCTGTCACTCCTATACATTTGCTGAGCTCATTTTTCTGTTGTTGTCAGCCTGCTCGGGTTTTTTGGAATTATATTGTAATTATATATGCGTATATATATACACACACACACACACACACACACACTGTTTTCTCCCAGTGCATGAGTAGATGTTGTTAATCCCTTCATGTTAATAAGTAGAGGGGTTACAGAAAATGGGGATTAGTGGAGCCCCAACTAACTACCTAAAACACCTATGGGGTCCTTTAACCAAATACAACTCCACTCAAAACATAAAATACCAAATCCACCTCCAAGGAAAATAAAAAGCACCAGTGAACCCATAAGTACAAGTATACCAAGCCCTAAGTCAGACTTAATTAAAGCAAAAGGAATTGAAGCAGTAGAAGCAAGTTCTAAATTCAGGAGGGCAGCAACAAACTCATGTCAAACCACAAATCAGTATTAACAATCTAAATGTTGTTCTGACTAGCAATTCTTAGGTGGGGAAGGTTAATTCTATCCCCATGAAGTAATAAGAGAAGTTGGGAAGGATGGATAGTAGCCACAATTGTGTTGTTGTAGCTGAGACCATATCTTGCAAGCCAATTGGCAGGTTGGTTGCCCTCCCCAACAATAAAAGTGAAATTCACTTGGAGGTGTGAAGAAAGCCTTTTGATAATGTGCATCCAGTAAGAGTGATTCTAGGGGTGGATATCCTCATTTCTTAATAGTTTGATGGCCACAGTTGAGTCCACCTCAATCCAGAGGTTATTCCAACCAACCTTAGTTGCAATAATAATTGCCCAGTAGACAGCAATAATTTCATTTTCAATTGCATCAGCAGCCAAGACCGGAGTATGAAAATATAGGAGGCAGTGTCCAAGGTGATTTCTGAAAATACCACCTACACCAGCCCCCAGCTCAGAGAAGCTTTCATCAGAGTTGATCTTGATAGTGTTTTCCTTAGGAGGGGTCCAGAAGACTTTATTGATTTGGTTAGAAGTTTCCTTGCTATCCAAATAGAATTTGGAGATATTTGGGAATCTTTTATATTTGATCGGCTTGTGAATGTAATATATAATATTCCTAACCACTTTTTCAGCATTGTAAACCTTCCCTTCAAATTTGGCACCATTTCTATTCAACCAAACAAACCATGCTACAATGAAAGGTATAGTGCCACAATTAATTTGATGCCAGCTCTGCAAACAATTAATGATTTTATCTCAAGTGAGATGAAAGGTTTCAATATCCACGTAATGCATCAGTAGGTTCCAAACTTTATGGGCAAAGTTACATTCAAAGAACAGGTGAGTGATAGATTCTTCCTCTTGAAGACACAGCCCACATCTAAAAGGCCCTCTCAAACCTTTCAACTTGAGTATGTCATCAGTAGGGAGAAACTGTTTAAGAATCCTCCAGCTAAAAAAGTCTATAGAAGGAGATAGAGATTTATTCCAGACAATGTCCCCCCAAGAAATCTGCTCCCATTTATAAATTTTGGAGTTTATAGCTTTAATGAGGCTTTGAGTAGAGTAGATCTGCCAAATAGGTTTGTCTATCTTATTTCTGTCAAAATGTATGGTGGCAATTCTTTTGACTGAATGTTCCTGCAAAATAGTAAAAAGTTTTGGGATGGACCAACTGTTGCCTTCCCAGTAGTCAGCAACTTTGAGATTAAGATTAGGGGAGGTGAGAGGAATCAACCAATCTTTAAGGCACCAATGATCTAACCAAAAGCTGATATTGCCCTTACCCAAGTCCAAAAGAAAAGATCTTCAGCAATATGTCTGATCTTGAGCATCTTCACCCATACTTTAGAATCACCAGTCTTTCTGCCCACCAGTGTAGGATGCTGGTCTTTATAGTATTTACCCCACATAAATTTTGCCCAGAGAGAGGACTGAGATCTAAATTTAATCCACATCTTACACAGGTTGATTTGTAACAGTTGGTTTAGACCCTTAAGACCATCGCCCCCAGCCAATTGAGGAGTATCCACCTTTAGCTAAGAAGCCCAATCCATTTGTTGTCTTTGACCAGCCCAAAGGAATTTGTTAAAGGCTCTCTCCATCTAAATTTGAGTGTTTTTCTTCATAGCAGACATATGTAGGATGTAGGAAGGGAAAGTTGTTAAAATGCTCTTCAGCTAAGTAATTCTCCCACCATTATAGAGGAAAGATTGGGTCCAGCCAGAGAGGAAGGAGGAGATCTTATTGAGGACTTCTTCAAATTGAATATGTTTGGTTCTTCCAGTTAGCAATGTAACTCCAAGATACTTGATGGGAAGCTGAGTATAAGAAAACCCTGTGTAAGCAGTGGCCCATTGCTTACAATTGGAGGAGGCTTTCTTATTAAAGATCAGTTGGCATTTATCAACATTAAATTGCATCCCTGAGTGCAGTTGGAACTTTTTTAGACTTTGGAAAACTTTCTTCACTGCATTCTTATGAGCACTTGAAAAAACCATAATACCATCAGCATAGAAAAGGTGGGAAATTGGAATATTAGAGCTATGATGGTATCTGGAATAGTTTTGAGGTAGGAGAGCAGCATCAATCATTCTAGATAAGTAGTATATGGCTAAGATGAAGATGGTGGGGAATAAAGGGTCTCCTTGCTTCAAACCTCTGGTGGCAGTAAAAGATCCCCAGGTTCTCCCATTGAGGAGGATTGAGTGGGCATTGTTGTTTAACTGTATGTGAATAAGTTGGCAAAAGGAAGTATGAAATCCCCTAGCAGTGAGTATCTCCAATATAAAATCCCAGCTAATTGTGTCATAAGCCTTCTTCATGTCCAGTTTATAGATCAGATTGCCCCCTCTACAAGGTTTATTCAGATCATGCAGAAGTTCATGTGTCAGTAGAGCATTATCAATGATAGACCTGCCCTTCACAAAGGCAGTCTGATTGGGTTTAATTGAACAACATGGCGGGGTTTCAATCTACGCATAATGATTTTACTATTTTTTTTGCTGAGGATAGTAGTAAGGCAAATAGGTCTGAAGTGATCCCAAGTGTTTTGCATTTTTGTTTTAGGAATAAGAACATAAGTGGAATCCTTGAAGTAGCAAGGAAGGTTGTTACCTTGAAAGAAGCTAACCACTGCAGCAATAACATCAGCTTTAATAGTATCCCAAGATTTTTTATAAAAATCTGCAACGTAACCATCAGGGGCAGCTACCTTAGAGCTGTCAATAGAGCTACTGGCCTCCCAAATTTCCTTTGTTGTATGGGGATCAATGAGATTGAGGTTATTTGTACAACTCAGCTCATCAGAGAAGTAATGAGTCTCAATGGGAAGCCTGGTATTCTGCACTTTATTGAACAATTTTTTAAAATAATTATTAGCATCATCAGTAATGGAAATATTATCATGGAGCCAAACTCCATCTTAATTCTGTATGGTATGAATAGTGTTACATTTCCTTTTGTATTTGATATAAGCATGGTAAAACTTGGTATTTCTTTCCCCATCAGTGAAGATGTTCATAGCTGGCTTCTGTTTCAGAAATTGGTCCTGATACTCAATGGCATTGAGCAAGATGTTGTGTGCACTGAGTAGTTCCTCCTCCCCCACAAAGCCTTGTTGTGCCTCCTGTTCAACTTTTGTGACATTTATTTCAGCACCAGTCACCTTAGTGAAAACATTTCCAAAAGCTTCCCAATTCCATTTCTGTAAGGCCTTTCCAGTTTTGATTTGAAGTAAGCTAAGCTTCACCAAAGGGTCAGGGTGTGAGATGTCAAACCAATGTTCAAAAATAATTTTTGGGAAAAGAGGATGGGAGGACCACATGTTAAGATATCTAAAAGGAGAAGGTGTGGGAGGTAATTGAAAAGATGTGATGCTTATAAGGAGAGGCCTATGGTCAGAGCCTGCAAGGCTAAGGTGAGTGACAAAAGTGAGCATAAATTGAGATTGCCAGTAGTCATTCACAAGAAATCTGTCCAGTTTTCCCCACAAATGACCCCTTTTCCAGGTAAACTCAGGGCCCTTAAAGCCCAATTCAAAAAGCCCAGCACTGCTGATGCTATCACAGAAGGTGGACATTTTAGCTTTATTGAGGGGTCTGCCACCAGATTTTTCTGCAAAAGAGGCAATACAGTTAAACTCCCCCCCACCAACCAGGGAGAATTCATCTGCTGACTGATCTTATGGAGACAATGCCACAGCTCCATTCTGTCTGCCTTAATACAACTTGCATATACTAAGGGTGCAAAACCTCTATGGTCATTAATAAAAAAGGATAAGTGAACAAATTGTTGGTGATTAACCAAAATGTTCCATCTTATTTCCTTTCTGCAGAAGACCCATATTTTATTATTGATATTAGCAAAATGTGTAAAACCATTAAATTTCTTAATGATTTTATGTGGGTGTTTATGCACCATGGGTTCAAGAATGACAATGCACCAAAGTTGATGCTTATGGTTAAGATGCAAAACTCTTTTAAGAGAAAGGGGGTGAGCCATACCCCTAATGTTCCAGCATAGAATATTAATCATTGATAGATGAGAGTTGAATAGATGGTTGAGACCTTGATCTAGTTCTGCCTCTATTGTATGTAGAGGGGGAACCATTCTTAGTCTTGGCCTTCCCTTCAGTCTTCATAGAGCTTGTTCCTTGTTGAAGTTGTTGCACCTCAGTTGTCTTTTTCTTCTTCGTTCTAGCTGTCTAGACTTGCCAATCTTCTTCAAGTGTCTGTTGTAACTTAGCAACAGTACTGTTCAAAATTGTTTTCCTAATCTCTATGTTGGGAAGACAATTCTGAAAATTTCCTCCCTTACCTCCAATTGAAGGAGAAGGGGAGTAATATAAATAACTTCATTAACTTATGTTCTCACAGCTCTCCCTGGAGATGTATCAGTGTTGCATTGTGAGCCAGATAGTTCCCCCAAAGGATCCCCAGAGGGGGCATCATCAAATTTCTGTGGGGATTTATTTTTAGCAGTGGAATTAACTCTAAGTTGTTTCACAGCTCTAATGTCATTCAATTGACTGAGTTCATTATCATTAATGCTTTGGATTTGTTCAGCAACCTGTCCAGCCTCCCTTAAATTCTTGACAGATGTCTTTCTTGAAGGGGGGTGAAGCCTATAGCATCTCTCAATGGTATCACCAAACATTTTATAATGTTGGCAGTAAAATGGTTTTTATTTAGCAACTATATCTTGCCAAAATCCTTCAGCCTCTGAGCCAATCCAAATCCTCTTTATCTCTAGGAGTGTTATGTCTCTCTCTACTTGAATTCTTGCAAGTGCAGGCCTTGCCTTGTTAAAACTTGGAGCATCTACCTTCAGAGGTGTGCCCAATGCCGTTCCATTATTAAAAAGAACATTGAGCTTGAAGAAAGGTAGTGGAAGTCCCCAAAACTTGAACCAAACTGGTACCACAGGAGGATCTTTGATTGGGTCAAAATCTTTGGTCCATTTTTGGATTTTTATAGTAGTCTCAGCAATCACAACTGCTTGTTTAGCAAATAACCTAGCATAGTCTTCCTCTAATGATAGTTGGATAAGTAGGTGCCTGCCATCTAACAAGCCAAGCTTCCATTGCCTAATAAAATTAAGTGAATCAAAAAGGTTTCTAACAAGATCCATTTTGGGGTGACCCAATTGAAATTTTCCCACTAAAGTGAATCTAACTTCCTAATTTAGTGAGGCAATATCAATATCAGAAAAATACACAGCAGTTTCTCTTTCTTTAGAGCCAAGGGGGTAAATGCAAGGGCACAACCCTTTACCAGCAGCTACATCATGAAATTTTTGGGGGAAGATTAGCTTTTAAGGATCTTGAAGGGTGTCATTGGCTTTTCCAACAACACCAGCATAGGTAGCTTTTTATCCACTGAGAATCAGTGTGTACATCAATAGGAGTAGTCATTGAGGTGTGAACCATTAAAGCAGCCACAAATAGAAAACCAGAGTCCCCCAGTTGAAGAAGAGGGAGAAAATTCAAACCTCTGATCTTCAAATAGAAACAGGGATTGTAGAGAGAGAAATGAAGGGGAGAAGCCCCAGTTCAATGGAACAGTAACCAGGCTAGAAATTCCTAGCCCGGGAATGGCCAAAAAGAAAAACCACCAAAGTGTAGTCTAAAGGGCACTACTTACCACCTTGACAGCACCCACCAACCTCCACCAGCTGCTGCAAAACTTCATCTCCCCAAAAACCCTAGCAGAGCTCCTTCTTCAGCCGCCAACTCTATCTTATATATAGATATAGATATATATATATATATATATATATAATGCCTTTCTGAAGCGGGCGACGGGATTCCTATTCCGGAGGCCGACCAGCTTCTAACAAGCAACTCCACAACCAAAATAATGTCACACCAGCACACAAAGTAGTAATAAGAGAAGAGTATCCCAAACCTCCTGTAGTTCCTCCTCTCAAAGAAACAAGCATATTGGTATAAATGAGGGAGCCAATGTCACTAGATTTGAATATAGTAGTTTAAAGTGGCCCTCTCACGGGTTACCTCACTGAAATGGTTGGTAGGCAACAATCTACTGGATATGAAATAGTGACATGCTCGAGAATGAACATTAAGTTTTGAGAAAGAAAAGTTCACCTATCACCAATTTTTAATCTTCCAGACTCCATTTCCATCAGTCAAAAATCTCATAATATCATCCAATTCAGCGTCAGTAGGATGGAACTCAGAAAAGAAGCAGGCAGGAACACTTTGTAGTTGGTATATGTGGTTAATTCAAAGAAAACTAATATCCACATATTGCCCACGCACAAAAACCAAATCATCTGATTCATTGGGCAAGTTGGCATAAAATTCATGAACAACAGACATCACAGAAACAGTAGTGAAATAAAAAAAATTTTCCCTCTGTCGCTCTGCAATCAAGTACTCAATAGTACCACTAGAACGTAGAAAACTGCATTGTGTAATCAACTTCTTTGATTGCAGATTAGCATATTTGTCTCGTGCACCTGGCAAACCTATTAGAATCGAAAGTTATATTTTCCATGCCTCTCTTCATTTTATTAGCCATGTGTAATCTAAAAATTTTTAAAATAAATTCCAAGAACCACTAACTCAACTTCAAAGAGGCTCCTAAGAACTCAATCCGAACATAAATAATCATTTAACCATGGATTTCACACTATTTTCATCAAATCTTCTAATTTTCGGCCTAACCCACAATGTGGGTGAAATCCATTATCAAATCAAAATATTTCAAAGCTAGGGTGAAAAACTTATCTAGAGATGAAGAAATCCAAAGTTTGGAAGCCTATCTCCAAGCTAATTAAGCACAAATTGAAGCCCTAGGGAAGAGAAATGCAAAAAATAGAGGAAGGAGACAAACCAAGGGTAAAAATGGCAAAATCCATGGGTCCAAGCACTTAAAATGACTCATGGGTAAGTTTGACACTATAGTGTCGGGCAGTGGTGCTATAGTGCCATGCTTATCTTGATGAACGACACTATAGTACCCAAATGTGGTGCTATAGCGCCATTCATACCCATTCAGATTTTTTTAAAAAAAATTATATTTGAAAAGAAAATAGAAAATCTTGGATGCAGAAAGACTATTTTTCAAATTTTAATTTCCAATTTTTTACTTATTGAGTTCATTACTAATCTAAAATTTCAAATTCGTAAATTCTAATTTGAATACATAAGACCACTTTTTCACAGCACAACAAAAAATTTTCTTATATTAATAATAAGTTCAATAAAACATCACAAACATAAAGAAATCACTCAGATGTTCATACAGCACATAAAATACAAACCACGCTAAGTCTTAAAACGAATACGACAGGCACATCACACGGAATTACACAATATTAAAAACAACCTTTAGAACCACTCCTGATCAGTGGTAATGTCCTCCATTCCACATACTAAACAGCTTCTATCGTAGCAATGGTAGAAAGGAGCATGAGGAAATTCCTTAGCAAACTTATCATCGCAAACTTATCATCGATCCACTTTTCGATCCACTTTTTGGTGCTATACATAGTCACTTGACTATCTTGGAAGCACGCCAAACTATTGAATTACAGATTCAACTGCTAGTCCGTAAGCTCGTAATGGTAGGACAAATTTTCAACCTTTGAATGCAAAAGAGAAATCTCACCTTCAATCTTCTCAAGTTTTTCCATGAGGTGCTTCAAACTTACTGTGAGATATTCATTGAAATATGCTTGAGCATCCTTATGCAACAACTTCTTCTCTTCAAATCTCCCATTGTCATTGCTCTCCAAATCTCACAAATGAAATTTCTAGTCTCAAATCTCTTTAGAATACTTAGGAATGTTGTAGGGATACTTCAAATCTCGTACTAGGTGGTTTTATATAGAGGAGGAAGAAGAGAAACCGAAATTTTGGTGGTTTTGAGGAGTTATTTGAGCTATTGTGCTATAGCGCCAAACCAACATTCTCAATTTTCAAATTTCTTTCTTCCACTCTTCATGTTCTTTAATATAATAATGTTTTGACCCAAAAAAAATCATATAAGACTCACAATCACTATATAGAACTCATCACAAAAATAATTCAAATCCAAATCACACTGATAACTATGGGTTTCTTCCTACAAAGCATTTGGTTTAAAGTCGTCAGCCCGACATAATCATTGTTTTACTTAGGTCTGACCCAACATTAGGATTTCTTCAAATGCAAGACCCTCTCCACTCATGTAAGCTTTAATCTGTGTCCATTTACCATAATCACTCTCCCAGTTTTTGAATCTTCAATATCAACGGCTCCATAAGGATATACTTTTCCACAATAAATGGTCCTGATCACCTGGATTTATGTTTTCCTATAAATAATTTTAATCTCAAATTTGAAAGCAATACTTCTTGCCCAGGCTTAGAATGTTGTTTCAGAATTTTTTTGATCATGCCTAAATTTTATTTTCTCCTTATAAATTTTGACATTCTCATAAGCTTCACTTTTCAATTCATCAAGCTCACTTAATTGAAGTAATCGCTTTTCTGCAGCATCTTTCAAATTATAATTAAACTCTTTAATTGCCCAATAAGTATTATTTTCCAAATCAACTAGCAAGTGACATGTTTTTCTGTATATGATTCTATATGGTGTCATTCTTATATGTGTTTTATAAGCATTCTTATAGGCCCATAAAGCATTGTCAAGTCTAGCAGACCAATCAGTTCTTTTAGGATTTATCATTTTTTCTAATATTATTTTAATTTCTCAATTGGATACTTCTGTTAAACCGCTGGTGTGAGGATGATAAGAGGTGGCAATTTGATGTTTAATCCTAAATTTTTAAGTTAATGTTTCTATCATTCTATTCCTTAAATGACTTCCCTCATCTGTAATGATAACTTGTGGCATTCCAAATCTTGTAAGAAATTCTTTCTTAAAAATTTTGCTACACTTTTAGCATCATAGTGAGGTAAAGTGACTGCTTCAATCAACTTAGAATCATAATCCATGGCTATTAAATTATAATTATTTTTCCAAAAGTTGGTACCAATGGTCCCATAAAATCTAATCCCTAAACATCAAAGGCTTCAACCTCAAGAGAAAAATTAAGGGGCATTTCATCTCTTCTAAAAATATTGCCTACTCTCTTACATCGATCACATATTTTTATGTAATTGTTAACATTCCTAAAAAAAGTAGGGCAATAAAATTTAGATTGTAAAATTTTAAATGCAGTTTTATCTACTCCAAAATGTCCCCCAAAATCTGATTTATGACATTTTTGAATAACTTCTTAAGTTTCTTCTAATGATACACATATTCAATTAATTAAGTCATTGCATTATTTATATAGATGAGCAAAGAAAGATACGTTGAGATTTTCATACCTATTTTATATTATTTTTGATGATATTGCACTTTAAAGAAAGGTATTTTTGATATTTTGTTGCAGGAATGATGAATTAGGGTCATTCGAGCAAAAAAATGCAAAAAGGAGCGACAAAAAGGAGCAAATTTGGAGCGAAAATGACCAAAATGTGAAGAGTTGAACTAAGGCACCGATGGCGAGCCCAACAGCGCCGACGGCGAGAATTTCCCGAGACTCTAGAATTAATTCATTAAGAAGGTCCGCCGACGACACCCTCGAGGCCGCGGACGGCGAGCTCGGCGGTTATGACCAACTAGGCTTTAGATGAGGACAAATTTTGAAGGGATGCTTAGCAACTCTTGGGAAAGCTCATCCACAACTTTAAAAGAAGATTTTGGCCAAAAATTGAGAAGACT
>NW_018237906.1:79983-81037 GCF_001263595.1 Phalaenopsis equestris | reverse complement strand
ATTGACATTTAAAAATTATGAAATATTTATCCCATCCATATTTATCGAATCTATAACAGTTATTAAGTTTTAGCACTCGCGGTCAAGTTTTTGGCGTCGTTGTCGGGGAGTAGACAAAAATTACAACTAGAGTAACGGACAAATTACGATTATTAGAAAATTTTTACTTGAATTGCAACTTATTTTGATATTTTGTTATATTACTGTGTACTGATTTCAAATTGTATTCACAAATTTGGACCTGAAAATCTTATACCCTACAATTCAGAATTAGAACGCACTATTAGGAGAATTAGAAACTAAGAAAAGAACCTAGAAATCGTGACATAATGGAAAATAATGTGAACAATCAAGGAATAGAAAATGAACATCAACCCAGACCTCTACGAGAATATGCAAATCCTACAGCAGATGGAATTCACTTATCTATCCAAAATCCTAATGTAGCTGGTAATTCATTTGAGCTCAAACCTGCTATTATCCAAATGGTACAAAACAATCAATTCGGAGGTACACCAAATGTAGATCCTAATTTACACTTCGGCTAGTTTTTTAGAACTGTGTGCTACTTTTAAAAATGACAGAGTCTCAAACGATGATGTTAGACTTAGACTTTTTCCTTTTTCACTGAGGGATAAGGCTAAGATGTGGTTAAATTTGTTAGTACCAGGATCTATTAGAACTTGAGGAGAACTTTCACAGAAATTTCTATCTAAATATTTCCCTCCATCCAAAACTACTAAACTTAGAAATGACATAACATCGTTCTGTCAGATTGATGGAGAGTCAATATAAGAAGCTTGGGAGAGATTTAAAGATCTTCTTAGAAAATGTCCTCATCATTCGTTACCAGATTGGTTGATAATTCAAACTTTTTATAATGGATTAGTGGGATCTCTTAGATCGATTATAGATGCCACGGCTGGTGGTTAGTTAATGTTAAAATATTTTGTTGAGGGATATTCATTAATAGAAGAGATGTCTACCAACAATTTTCAATGACCCTCTGAGCGGGTAAATCCTAAAAGAGTAGCTAGTATCCATGATTCTGATG
>NW_018237906.1:72348-76727 GCF_001263595.1 Phalaenopsis equestris | reverse complement strand
AAAAAAAAACGTCCTTCCGAAGCGGGCAACGAGATTTCAATTCCGATGACCGACAGCTTCTTACTGGCAAACCCCACACCAAAAATAGTGCCGGCACCGACCCCACGTGGTGGGATTAAGGCTTTGTTCTTGTTGTTGTTGTAGAATTATCTTTAGGCTATCACAAGTTCACAGGAATCAAAGGACGGCCAAAAAGTTGCATTTCAAGTCCACGATGGTCATTTTGAATTTTTGGCAACGCCAATTGGGATTTTTAATACCACTTCAGCATTCTTGACATTGATGAATAAAATTATTTACTTATACCTACACAAATTTGTCATAGTTTTCTTTGTACATCAAAAAGGAGCATATAAAGATGACCAAAAAAAGAAATCCTTCAATGCCTCATCGATAATTAACTGTTGTAAATTGAGAAAATGCAGTTATTGTCAGTATAATGTAGAATATCTTTGTTATGTGATTAAAGTAGGTGTTTTCATGACACATCCAAAAAATTATGGCTATAAGACAATGGCCAACACTATCATCTATTTAATAGTAGAGATGGCTTCTTTGTTTATCAGGGTATTGTGGTAGATTTATAGAATGGTACACTTATATTGTTATACCTTTAACGAATTTACTTAAAACTAATGCCTTTATTTGGGATTACATGGCTAATGATGCATTGCATCTTTCAAGTTAGCATTAGTTTCTACACCCATTTTGGCTCTTCCAGACTTCTCTAAAGAATTTGTAGTAGAAATGAATATTTTAAATAGAGGCATGAGGGGAAAATTTAATGCAAAATGACATCCTATCTCATGTTTTAGTAAAGCACTGTCAAAGTAAAATAACAAATTCGTCAGCATACATAAATGAATAGTTTGCTATCACAAAAACAGTGTTTAAGTTGTGTCAATATCTCTTAGGAGCAACTCTTATAATACAAATGGATCATAAAAATTTAAAAGAACTATCTACTAAGATCATAAAAACACCAACACACAATCTTTCTTAAGAAAACTGTTGTGGTCAATTTTAGGATTGAGTAGGCAAAACAAATGCACAGGCTGATTCTTTTCTAGAATATTCGAACAACCAAAAACAACATAACTTCAAAACTCAGTTGAAGCCTCATTATTATCAATAGTCTCATCCTTTTCATATGGCATGTTGAAAGGGCAACAAATCATCCATTGATTTGTTATAATTACAAGAGTAGTTAGCTAAAGGGCAAATTCTAGCCAGAGACTATAATATTTGTGATGGTTTATTGTTTTATAAAGGAAAATTTCATGTAAGCAAATATTATATGTACAAAGAATACATTCTTCAAGAATTTCATAAATCACCAATGACAGGACATGGAGGAGTTACAAGAACTTTTAAACATCTATCTGTGAACTTTTTTTATGGGCTGGAATGTGTAAGGATGTCATAGATTTTGTGGGCAAATCTATTACGTGTCAAGAGACAAAGGCAACAAACATAGTTTCAACGGTTTTGTTTGTACCATTCCCCATTCCAGAACAAGTTTGGGAGAACATGTCGATGGATTTTATAATAGGAATGCCCAATACTCATGATTTCACTACCATTTTGGGTGGTGGCAAATCACATAACAAATTATGCACATTTTGGTTTACTTCCAACTTCATATACTGCAAAAAAGGTCATTGATTTGGTCACTGAAATAGTTGTTTGTTTGCATGACTTTCCTTAAACTATTGTGTCTGGTAGAGACACTATATTCTTAAGTTGTTTTTGGAGACATCTCTTTGCTCATAATAACAACATAATACACTATTACTGCATATCATCCCAAGTTAGATGGACAAACAGAGGTTTTAAACCATTGCATAGTGCAATAACCATGAGCTTACACTTCCGAAAAATTGAAATCATGGTCGGTTTACATGAGTTGGGTTGAACTTTGCTACAATACCAATTAGCATTCAACTATCAAAATGGCGTCATTTCAAGCTGAGCATATGGTAGATCTCCTCCTTCTATTCTAGCTTGTTTAGCTGCAGTAACCTCCATTTATGAAGTGGATGTTGAATTCAGGGACAGAGCTGCCTTGCTCAGAATATTAAAGCAAAATATACAAGCACCTCAAGCCCACATGAAATCTATGGCAGATAAAAAGCAGAGAGATAATCAAATTATGGAATGTGATTTAGTTCTGGTAAAATTGAGGCCATTATTGTGTGTGGAGACAGTTACACGAAAATTAAAAAAAAAATGTGTGTGCTTACTGTCCACCGAAGAAGAAAAGCCTCCCACTGGATTCGAGAGTTTGCTTATTGGGCTGAATTAATTGCATTTTTTTTTTTTTGCGGTAAAGAAGATTAGCAAGGTAGCTTCTCCAAATATCTTCTTCTTTGGTTGTAATAGCTTGTGTGTTGGCTTACGAAACAAGGGGGACCTACAGGCTTCGCTTTTCTTTGAAATTCCTTCTTCTCCTTTTGTGGAAACGTGGCTTACGGCAAAGAGAGAAGAGATAAAGCTAAGAAGAAGTCTCCATTCCTTTTATGTTGTCTTCGACGTGAAGCATACTAAAGAAGGAAATTCAAACTTTGTAATTCCTTGAAGTTGAGATAAGTGCCTCTTGTAAGTCGAGACGATCAAATGGTGTAAATTCCTCAAGTAATAAAATTATGTAGCAACTCAAAAGATGTAGGCAAAATTTGTCAAACTACGTAAATTTGTGTATTCTGCTATTGTTTTTTTCTGATATGAATTTCCTCGTTCTATTTTTCGCTTCATCGTTGATCGTTTTATTTCATATATACCACCACAACTGGTATCAAAGTCAATGGCTGCAGATGAAGTGAAGGTTTCAGGGATCGAGAAGTTTGATGGCATAAACTTTGGTTATTGAATGATGCAGATAGAAGACTACCTCTATAGGAAGAAACATCATCTTCCGTTATTAAGGAAAAGAACTGAAAGGATGGATTAGGCTGAATGGAATCTGTTGGATCGACTGATTCTAAGGGTTATTCAATTGACCCTATCGAGGTTCATTGCACACAATGTCGTCAAGGAGAAAATAACTACAGATCTCATGGCAACCCTGTCAGGTATGTATGAAAAGTTGTAGGCAAATAATAAGGTATATCTGATGAAAAGTTAATTCAATTTGAAGATGATGGAAGATACGTCTATTGCACTCACCTGAATGATTTTAATACTATCACAAATCAATTATCGTCTGTGGAAATTGAATTTGATGATGAGATACGTGCACGGATCTTGTTGGCTTAATTGTCAAATAGTTAAGAAGATATGAGGATGACTGTCAGTAATTTTGTAGGTAAATCTGAACTGAAATATGAAGATATTCGTGATTTGATTTTGGGTGAGTAGGTGTGCAGGAAAGATTCTAGCGAGATCTTAGGTTTGAGTTCAACATTAAATGTTAATTCCAGGGGGAGATCATATGACATTAAATCAAACGGATGAAGATCAAAATCAAAGAACGGAAGCATGAGAAAGTCAAGGCTTGGTAAACAAGCAACTTGCTGGAATTGTGGCAAAACTGACCACATAAAGAGGAATTGTAGTAATCCTAAAAAGGAGAATAAAAGTGCAAATGTGGTAACTGAAGAATCACAAGATACACTACTGGTGACAGTTCATAGTTCTGTTGATGACTTGATACTAGATTCAGGGGCTTCTTTTCATACAAATTTTCAACTGGACTTGATAAGAAATTATGTTGCATGTGACTTTAGGAAAGTATATCTGACAGATACAGAAGCTCTGAACAAGGAAGGAATGGAAGATAATGACATTGCACTTCCAAATAAAATAAAGTAAACTTTGTATAAGATTAGACAGATTCTTGAATTGAAGAAGAACCTCATTTTTGTCGGGCAGTTTGATGAGTGTGGACATTCAGTAGTTTTCTCAGATAGCACCTAGAAGGTTACTAAAGGAGCATCGGTACTGGCTCGGGGTAAGAAAACTGGTACGCTGTATATGACTATTGGTTTAATTAACAGTGTTGATACTACTATTATAGAGAGCACAACAGAGGTGTGGCATTACAGACTTGGTCACATGAGTCAGAGAGATATGAAAGAACTTCAGTCCAGATGCAAGTTACCAAAATTGAAGTCTGTTGATTTCAGCATGTGTGAGAGTTGCATTATTGAGAAACTGAAGAATTTCAATTTCTTGAAAAGTAGTAGGATGTCTGTCGGCACTATTTTTGGTGTGGAGTTTGTCCGTAAGAAGCTGTCGGTAAACGGAATTGAAATCCCGTTGCCCGCTTCGGAAGGACATTAAAAAAAATTTTAATTTTGAAAAAGATGAAGTCAAACTGACCCCATAATTTTCATAGTTTAGATGAAAGAGCACTTTATCTCAAATCTTGTATCTATCCC
>NW_018237906.1:55280-66528 GCF_001263595.1 Phalaenopsis equestris | reverse complement strand
TGAGTAAAAAGAAGAGTTTTGAATTTCTAATGGTGGGGTACCTTTTCCAATTTTCTAAGACTAGTCAATAGGAAAGTCCTATGGCTAGACCTAGGCTACTAAAGAAGTTTTCTAGACCTCAACCAAAAATGAGGTCAACAATGTCAAAAGCAGGAAAACTTGATCTTGTACACACAGATGTGTGTGGATCTTCTCCAGTGACAGCTCTTGAAGGCTCTCGTTACTATGCCACATTCATCGATGATCATAACAAAAAGGTATGGATTTATTTCTTGAAGCATAAATTTGATGTATTTAGTGCGTTCAAGACTTAGAAGATCGTGGTTGAGACAAATACAGATAGACAGACTTAAAACTGAAATGTCTGAGGTCTGATAATTGTGGTGAGTATATTGATGATGGGTTCAAAGAGTACTGTGCAGCTCAGAGAATCAGAATGGAGAAGACTGTTCCAGGAACACCACAACAAAATGGCTTTGCAGAGCGCATGAATAGGACCATTAATGAGCAGGCTAGATGCATGAGATTGCACGTCGGACTACCACCTACTTTCTGGATAGAATCAGTCAGCACTGTCATTTATTTGATCAACAGGAGATCATTTGTTGCATTAAACTGTGCATTACCTGAAGAAGTCTGGAGTGGGAAAGAGGTCAATTTTCTCACTTAAGACTTTTGAATGTCTTTATTATATTCGCATTAATCTTGATGCTCAAAGTAAGCTTGAGACTAAATCAAAGAAGTGTTGTTTCATTGGTTATGGAGACGATGCATATGGGTATCATTTTTGGGATGATCAGGGTCGGAAAATCATAAAAAGCAGGAACGTGATTTTCATAAGGTTATGTACAAAAACAAGTCCAGTATAATTTCTGAAATAGCACTACAGGAATCTGAGTTGTTAAGATTTGATGATTTACCTGAAGTCACTGTGCAGGACAGAGATGCAGGTGACAAGGAGAGTGGGTCAGGGGCATCCACTTCTATTGTTCCATAGTCAGTTTCAAAGCAGTATACCCCTACAGTTGCAGTTTGCAGGTCAGAAAAGTATAGACGTTCTCCACAACGTTACTCTTCAACTTTCAACTACATCCTGCTGACAGATGATGGAGAAACTCAGAGTTATGAAGAAATCTTACAAGATGAAAATTTTAGCAAGTGAGAGCTGGTCATGAAGGAGGAGATGAATTCTCTACTAGAAAATCAAACTTGAGAGTTGACAGAACTTCCAAATGGGAAGAAGACATTGCACAACCAGTAGGTGTGCCAGGTGAAGACCGGGCATGATGACAATAAGAGGTACAAGGTTAGACTTGTTGTAAAGGGTTTTCAGCAGAAGCATGGCATTGGTTATTCTGATATTTTCTCTCCTGCGGTGAAGCTTACAACCATCAAAATGATATTGTCTATGGTGGCTACTAAAGATATATTCCTTTAGTAGTTAGATGTAAAGACAGTCTTTCTTCATGAGGATCTTGAAGAAGACATTTATATGCACCAATCTAAAGGGTTCGTGATACAGGAAAATGAAGAGTTAGTTTGCAGACTGAAGAAGAGCTTGTATGGCCTGAAGCAAACTCCTAGACAGTGGTACAAGAAATTTGATAATTTCACGCATAGTGGAGGGTACAACAGCTGTCAGGCAGATCATTGTTGTTATGTCAGGTATTTTGACAATTTTTATATCATCCTACTTTTATATGTGGATGATATGCTTATTGCAGGGGCTAGCATTGATGAGATCAATAATTTGAAGGAGCAGATGTCAAAGCACTTTGCAATAAAGGATTTAAGAGCGGTAAAACAAATCTTTAGTGTGAGAATTGTCAGAGATAGAGTCAGAGGCATGTTGAGACTCTCTCGGGCTGAGTATGTGAAAAATGTACTTAATCGGTTCGACATGGATAAGGCCAAACCAGTTGGCACACCCCACCCTTGAGAAGTCACTTCAGACTCAACCAGAATCAGTCACCCAAGTCAGAAGAGGAATGAGATCACATGAGTAAAGTTCCTTATGCTTCAGTTATCGATTCACTTATGTATGATATGGTTTGGACCAAACTGGATATTGCTCATGCAGTGGGAGTTGTTAGCAGATACATGAGTAATCCATGAAAAGAACATTGAGAAACAGTGAAGTGGATCTTGAGGTACCTAAGAGGCTCTTCAGAAACTAGCTTGTGTTTCTCAAGAAAGAGTTCAAAGGTACAGAGTTATGTTGATGTTGATCTAGCTGGAGACATTGATACCACAAGAAGTACTACACACTATATTTATACTATTAATGACATTTTGTGGCACTGCAGTATCATAGGGCTCTAATCTGCAGAAGACAGTTTCGTTGTCTACTACAAAAGTTGAGTATATAACAGTGTTAGAGGCTGCAAAGGAGATGATATGGCTACAGAGCTTCTTGGAAGAATTGGGCAAAAAAATCAAAAGGGCATTCTTTACAGTGATAGTCAGAGCGTCATATTCCTTGCTAAAAATCCAGCATTTCAGTCTAGGACCAAGAACATGTAGATCAGGTATCACTTCATACGATCATTGTTGGATGACGGACAGTTGTTGCTTGAGAAAATTTGTAGAAGTCAGAACCCTGCTTATATGTTGATTAAGAGTGTTACTCTTGAGAAACCAATGTTGTGTGCAAATTCATTTAATCTTCTAGCTTGAAGACAAGTCTTGAGTTACAGAGGTGGAGGATATCACGTTTGAAGAAAAGGACAACGCCGCCAGTTGAGGATATTAGTATGAGGAGGAATAACGATGTTGACAGTGTATCAGTCTCCAGATGAGAGATTTGTTATGTGTGGGAGATAGTTGCGCGAAAATAAAAAAAATGTGTGTGCTTACTGACCACAGAAGAAGAAAAGCCTCCCATTAGATTCGGGAGTTTACTTATTGGGTTGAATTAATTGCAATTGTTTTTGCGGTAAAGAAGATTAACAAGGTAGCTTCTCCAAATATCTTCTTCTTTTGTTGTAATAGCTTGTGTGTTGGCTTACGTGCAAAAACAAGGGGGAGCTGCAGGCTTTGCTTTTCTCTGAAATTCCTTCTCCTCCTTTTGTGGAAACGTGGCTTACAGCAGAGAGAGAAGAGATAAAACTAAGAAGAAGTCTCTACTCCTTTCGTGTTGCCTTTGAAGTGAAGCAAACCGAAGAAGGAAATACAAACTTTGTAATTCCTTGAAGTTAAGATAAGTGTCTCTTGTAAGTCGAGACGATCGACTGGTGTAAATTTTTCAAGTAATAAAACGCTCTGCAATTCCGTGGATGTAGGCGAAATTTGTCGAACCACGTAAATCTGTATATTCTGTTGTTATTTTGTCTGGTGTGAATTTTCTCGCTCTATTTTTACTCCGTCATCGATCGTTTTATTTCATATATACCACAACAGTCATATCAACAGAGTTCTATTGCAGCTCGCTCCAATAAAAAATTAGCTAAAAAGTTATATGGGTCATTCCTCATTATACAATAAATCAATCCGGTGGATTAAAAACTAGAATTACAGGTTGAAAGTTGTATCCACCCTGTACTTCGTTTTTCAGTTTTAAAAGGTGTCGAAGGAGATCAATCAACTGTTTTACATAGTTTACCTCATCTAATTTGGAACAATTGACCATTGTTGATTCCAAAAGCCATTCTGGTGGCTACTGCTTGGAAGAAGTATAGAGGCCATAACCAATAATGGTATCCAAATGGTTGATAAAGAATAAAATAATCAGAATTCAGGTCATAATTATATTAAAATAGGGAGGTTAGCACAAGGTGTATAAAGGCCAAAAGGTACTCTTAATTCTAACAGTATATTCAATGATATTACAATCACATGTTCAATCCTTCAAGTATCATAAAATAGGAGCAATAATAGCAAAAGATTCCGCATAGTGATCACTGGTCAGCACTAAAAAGTGTGGTCCTTTGTTCGCCAACTAGATGCAGAACATGGCCTCTTTAATGGTGCACCCATTTTTTTTTCTTTTTCCCAGTGACCTTATGATCCATCAAGAGTTACAATCACAATGATTTCAATATTAATTAAATTAATGAAGGATTTACATGCATACCACTCAATTTTTATGTATTTACATATCAACACCTAAACTTCAATTTTTACTTATATGTCACATATCCATGCATGAAAAGTGCATTGCAAAAATTAAAATAGTGGTCTTTTTTATGTGATATGAAAGACTTGGGTGGTATGTATATGTAAAAAATAAAGTTTGGCCATAAGATATGTAAATACAGAAATTTGATGGTATTTAAGTAAATGCCAATACATTAATTTGAGTTCTGCATTAAAACAAAGAAAGCAACAACAAAAATTCAGCACTGTGCAGCTTCATACGGGGTACAGTTAAACGACGGGCTGCTAGAGAGACTTGGAGCCAGTAATATAAATTTCTGCTTTTTTTCATTAAAATTGAGGTAGAAAGTCAAATAGTTGAATCATAGTAGTATTTTCAGGGTCTGTTTAGGGCAGCTGCAGTTTTTTAAAAAGCAGCCGTGAAGAAAATAATATGATATTAAAAAAGCTGTAGTGACTATTACAATTTTTTTTTAAAAAAAAATCAGGTCGCAGCTAGAAAGCTTCCACTGCATAGTCAGGACCGGTGAAAAAACGCAGATTTCAGCGACAATTTTTTGAAAAAACTATCAAAACGCAATTTACCCAAACCATAAAAACCGCGGTGCGGTGCAGCACCGCCGCCCCAAACGGACTCTCAGTCTTTTAGGGGTTGTTTGGTTGCAAGTAATATTTGGTTTAAATGGATTTTAGTAAATTCTGTAAATCTAGGTTTATCAAATCTAGAAATGGCTAAATTCTGAAAACTGTTTGGTTTGATATATTATTAAGTATATCCTGATAAATCCAGAGACACTGTTTAACAGTTTTAGAAGGATTTAAAAAAATTTATCTAAATAAAAATAAAAAAATAAATATTAAATAAAAAAACATATAAATGAGTATCCCAAAATGCATAAAAGATGGCATTTACATTAATTAATAATTGATTTGTGAAACAATTATATATATTAATATTTACTTAAAATTTTATTAATAAATTTAAAAGGTAAAAATATTTTTATTCATTACTTAACTATTAAATAGTTACATTTAAATTTATCTAATTATAAAAAATTTCATAATATATAAATTAATTATTAATTATTAATCAATTAAATTAAACAATTATTTATTCAATACTTCCCCTTTCAGCCCAAAACCCTCACCTAAGTCCTGTCCGCTCCTGATTTCTCCCAAACTTCCCATCTCCGCACAACCCTCGCTTGTCTCACTCCCCATCCTAGTTTCGCTCAAAACTATCGTCTTCATGAACGAACCTTCATGATGCAGTCGCCATCAGTGCTATCTAGGAAGACAACAACAGGATCGCGGCTTACAGAGACCACCGAAACTCCTAACTTTCTCATCCTTCTCATCTACTCCTACCAGAAACCATAAAGGTAAGCTTGTTGGCGCCACTCTTTCTCTTTGCCCGTCTTGGATTTACTAAATCTGTCGATTCATGGGATTTACTAAATCTAACGATTCATGGGATTTACTAAGGGCCCGTTTGAGGCAGCTTATTTAGTGCGGTGGCGTTTTGAAAACGCACCAGACCTGTTTGGGTAAACTGCGTTTTGGCAGCTTGTGCGTTTTCAAAACGCTGAAAACAGCGTTTTGACGTCGCACCTATCTAGATGCGGTGGGAGCTTTCTGGCTACGGTATGACTTTTTCAAAAAAAATAAAAATTTATAATAGCCACCATACTTAGCTTATCAGCAGATTATTCAATAAGCTACAACTGTCCTAAACAGACCATAAATCAGCCTATTTATGGCGAATAAGCAAAATTTTAGGATTTACTTAATCTCAAGATTTATGGAGATGCATTTTGTCATTTTGCATGATTTAACCTAGATCCTACGTAAATTCTGCTTAAAACGGGCTACCAAATAGCCCCTGAGGGTTCCTGAGAAGTTCAGAGAGATTTGATCATAAATCAAGCAAACTGATCACCAGTAAATGGAATTCTAACTTCCAAAACAATCTTATCTATGATGAATAAAATGATGGCTCAAAACCTTGTATGGTGAGCTAAGAACACTTACAATTTAGCATATTTCATATCATGTTCTAAGGCCTCGTTTGAGGTAGTGATAGAGGTTCAGTCTGCACCGCACCACTTATGCGTTTGGCAAAACAACATTTTATTTGTTTTCTCATGAAGTTGTGACGAGAAAGATGTGTTTTACAACTTGATTTAACTAAGGGTCTTTTTGGGACAACTGTAGTTTACAACTATTTTTTAAATAAGCAACTGTGAAGCTGCTATCAGATGAAGCTGTTGTGAAGTTGCTGCTAGGAGAAGCTATTACAGTCTGTTTGGATAGTTCAACTATGAAACTGCAGTATTGTAGCTCTTTGATGTAAAAATTGTTTTGTCCTTATAAAATGTATGTGTTAATGCACAACTTTAGAAACAATTCAAACAAAACACCTGATATAAACTTCAAAATGTTACAAAAAAACATAAGTCAAAAATATTAGATCAAAAGTTATAATGTCACTTGACACAAATGAATTACAAAAAAATTGTAATTAAAATAGGAACAAATAAAATTATTATTATTATAGTAATCTTCATGTCCAAAAGATCAAGCTTCTAGGAGAATTTTTTTTCAAAACAACTCTCTGAACAT
Source organism: Phalaenopsis equestris (assembly GCF_001263595.1). Taxonomy (NCBI): domain Eukaryota; kingdom Viridiplantae; phylum Streptophyta; class Magnoliopsida; order Asparagales; family Orchidaceae; genus Phalaenopsis; species Phalaenopsis equestris. The sequence goes on along the minus strand of NW_018237906.1, from coordinate 59,811 downwards.
TGTCGTTGTCTGAAGTAGATTCCTCACAGTTCTCAATCTATCTACATAAGTCATAGTTATCAGAGTCTTGTTTCTTGGACACCTAGAAAATATTCTCCTAAAACTGGGTTCTCGTTGAGACATGCGTACAAAGTATTGCAAGCCGTAATGGCAGTATACAATTCTAGAGTCAGTGAAATTTCTTGCACTCCTATTTTTTAAGAATGCATATTTTAAGCTTAAATCGATATTAAAATAAGGAATTAGAAGGAAAAAAACATAAAAAAAACATAAAAGTAGTGATGGTTATTATTAAAGTAACAATTTGAGTTTATGGATGAGTCTAAAATTATATGGAGACATTCCAAATTTAATTTTTATTTGGTTAAATAATGTATTCCTCATTATAGATATATTTAGTTTAATTCTACTCTAATATTTATTCTTTTTGGAAGATCTTTCTAAGATAGTTGTTAAAATTAGGAGATGTTTAACCTATCAGATGAACATAATGAGTAATTTCTTTTTTTATCATTATTGTGTGTTGGAAATTTTGTGGTGGTAGAGTAATAATTTATCGTAGCTTTTATAGATAAAAAAAACAGGGAAAGGAGACACCATAAATTCTACGTGAAAAACCCTAAAAGAGAAAAAAAATTATGAGACATAGCCCATGCAAATTAATTCACTATATATTTATAAGTACAGAGGTATGGTGTTCTCTCACAACGGAGAGAACAATGCTACGATTTTATATTTAATAATATAATTGTATTTATATATGTCAAAAATATAAGTGTTAGAAAATTCAAAAGCATCTGTATTCTTGTTTAAACTGTTGTCAGTAGTGATCACCGACAACCGGTGGTCGGTTGCGATAGATGGTGACGGCGAGTGGTAGTTAATTGTGGCCAGCGACAATAAACGCAAGTGGTCGTCAATAGTCGGTGGCTACGGAGGTCGGTGGTTACTTGTCGGGGCCTTCTTTACAAAAATAAACTCTGAAATTTTACTTTGTCTTCTCCCCCTCTTCCTTTAACTGATGAGAGGGGGCATATTTATAGCTTTTTGGGAAGAGAGTTTTGGTTTTTGGTACATAACTCCCCTAACCACCTTGTTGAATGCTCAATGCTTATTGCCCTTGATAAAAAGTGATATTTTAAGGATTTTTCGTGTCTTAGTGTTAATGAATTTGAGCGATCTTAGGCTCGATAAAAAAATCATTGAAATGCTTGATTTGACTATAAGTATGTCAAATTTGGAGTTCATTCAACAATTTAATTAACGAATTAAAATCTATAATTGTTTTTTGATTGCTTGATCTAGACTTAATTTTACTTGAATTGAACCAATTTTGAGTAGTTGGATTTGTTTTAGAAACTCAATTTAATTGTAAATTTGATTAAATCATAACTTTGATGAATTTTAACTTAGAAAAGTTTATTCCTACAAAAGGCATTGAAAATCTTGCTCTATGACAAAATTTTATTGGCGACACATCAATTGCCGTTATATTTTTCACCGTTGATGCTTGTGTCATTTAAAAACACGAGCCAATGAAAAAAATTTCATCATAATTTAATATATTCCAGAAATTCGCAAATTAGAACAAATATTTTCAACATTTCAAATTATCCTCGTTTACCCATATATGCTACATGGAGTTTTGAGAATGCCAAAATTGAGTCTAGAATCTTGCAAATTAGTGAAATAAACACATGTGGAAAAATTTGTTATTCATGTTGTTATTGTCACTATTAGTGTGCCTTGGCGTTGGCGTCCTGTGGTGAGAGACGTATGGGCGTGTATAAGAATGTGTGCAAGCAGGGATGTAATAGCTTGCATGGGGGCGCGTAGGTGCGTCGGTGAGTGCAAATGTGGGCATGCCCCCATGGGTAAGAGCATGCGTGCTCGCATGCATACGCATGAGTTGTGGGCAGAGATGTGGGTGTGTTTGTGTGAGGGAAGTGCGTGCGTGTGTGGGTAGGCACGAGTGGGCTAGCGCATGTGGGATGGTGCATGCGGGCAAGTGTGTGTCCCGACAGGATGACAACTGCACCCGCGAGCAAGCATATGGGAGTTATTGCGTAACTATTCACACGCGATTAACGATTTGTGAACTATTCTCAAGCATTGGTTTTTTCGCGTGTGCAACCGCAACTGTGCTCTTGTGTGCTTGTGTGCCACATGTGTGCTTGGTCGTTTGCGCAGTCATTCCAACTGAGCAAACATTCAAATTTTTAGTTCTTCGATCGGCCAGAAGGTTTTTGATCAGCCTCCACGAGAGAATTCTCAGTAAAGGCCCTCTTATCGTTAAGTTGAAATTGGATCAACATACAGATAGTGTATCACTACAATCTTACAATCCCGAAATCATTTGAGAAAGCTGGTTGTAGCTAACTGCCCCTCGGATTAGTTGCCTTCCGTTCTTTCGTTTGGTTGACACGTGGTTCTTACCGATGAGAATAACACTTGACGTCTTCATCTTTTGACTCTTGATGCAATTCTATGGTTTCTACTCAATGAAATCCGTTGAATTTCCTCAATATATGTGCAATCATATTTTTTATGTACAAACATGATAACAATTATAAATTTTTAAAGGTCATAAACATAGAATGACAAAAATTGGAGAGCTTGTGTACTTTTCTTCAAGTCTTTTATGAGGTTGAATGCTTATTTTGAGCCACCAAAACTCATATAATAAATATTTATTTTCACATTGTTCGGAAAATTCAAATCAATTTGTTGAACTATATTGCATGGCCTCTACATTTCCATAACATATATGGTTATAAGTTTGAGCAAAATTTAATAAGTATTGGTTTGAATAATTTATAGCTCTATTATGCTGTTGTTTTGTTTCCAAGATAGAAGCTTGATTATTTGAAGTTTTATAATCTAACTTTTATGAAGATAATAAGTATTTTCATGTATAGAAAATAAGGGATTTGCTTTGTTGTTTGTTTGAGCATTAAAAGAACAACCAATGTCAATAATATTCAGCATAAGTTGGTCATATGAATGATTTATTCAAACTTTGCATTGCTCCAACTATTACATTTAAATAATACATAATGAGAAAGTGAAGAGAGAGCACAAGAAAGCCACAACTTGATCTTTATGTGGTAGAGCCAATGTTACATGGATACTTAGATATGATATTTTAGATTATTAAAGCAAGTCCACAACAACATTACTTGAAATAACATCCATAGATAGGAATATTTTCTTAATTCATGTATCGACTATAGCTTACGAGTCAATCTTTCAATATGGGTGAAAAAATAATCAATCCAACACAATGCACACTAAACTCAATGAAGATTCAAGCATTGGCGTGTTATGAGGATTAGTAACGTGCTGGAACTTTTTTGCCAGTATTCAATCACTATTTATTTAATTGTTTTTTATAAAATTATGTACATAACGAGTATTATATAATTGCATCTCATTTTATTAATTTTCTTGACCATTTGATTGACGAAATCAAAGTGGAATCATAGTTCTAGTTATTCATTTAATTTTTCATCATTGTGTTTTTAATTTTGATTTCATAAATCATTAAAGTAAAATTTGAAGTTTAATGTTATTATGCATAGTGACAAATTTGATGTCGATAGAATATCATGTTCTTCATTCGTGTTGATTTTAGTCAATATTTTGTTAAATCATAATGCTATGTTCTTCAATTATGTCGTTCATAGACATGTTGATGATATCCAAACTTAGCTTCACAGTGTCACAACCTGAGAATTTGCTAGTTAAGCATATTTAGTGCCATAAATTTTATTGTTGGTCGACATTTATTTATTCATCTTTAAATAAAATGTAAATAGTAAAATTTGGTCTAGTAGTGTGGTCATGTTAATGTTTTTGTTCTATTTCTTAAACATTATGGCGTATGAATTTTTTTTAAACATTATGGCGTATGACTTTTTTTTAAAGCTTTGTGGGCTGGGGGCTAGCCATACCCACTTAGTGGGTGTGTCTGGTTATGAAAAGTTAATATAAATTGAGCTCAAAATTGGGCTGAGCTTATTTTCATTATTCAAAGCCCGCATGAGTAGGGCTGTCAAAACGACCCGTTGTTCGCGAACAGCTCGTTCGTAAAGTTAACGAGCCGAACACGAACAACATGAACAAATATTTGTTCGTTAGTGTTCGTCTCATTTTGGATCGAATAATACTACTAATCAATTCTATATATATCTTTAATGAGTAGTATTTCTAAAAAAAATTAATTGAATACAAGACTACAAAGATTAATAATCAATTAAAAGTATTAATGAAGAAAATAGAAAAAAATATTAATTTAGATTCAAATGATGTTTTAAACCTTGCCCAATTCCTTAAATTCTTATGACTACGTGATTAGGGTTGTCAAAATGACTATTTGTTCGTAAACGTCTCGTGTTCTGCTCGCTAAGCAAACGAGCCGAACACGAACACACTTTTTGAGCTCGAAATATAAATGAGCCGAACACGAGCTGAGCCTGGGCTCGCCCACCAGCTGAGCCTGGGCTCGCTCGTGTTCGACTCATTTACACCC
>NW_018237906.1:51609-55269 GCF_001263595.1 Phalaenopsis equestris | reverse complement strand
TATATATATATATATTTATATATATATGAATATGATGTACATGATAAATTTAATTAAAATTTTAAATATGTTTGAAAATGAATTACATGTGATTATATATATTATCTTTATTATTTAGGGTTATTGATTAAGCAATCTTAATATATGCAAGTGAATCCTTAAGAACATATTTTGTTGGAATTAGTGATTTTTTTTTTAAGATGATTACATAGGTTTTGTTAGTTTTTTTTTTTTAGTTTAGATCTATCATTAATATTATAAAAATTATATATTTTTCAAATGGACAAAAGTTTTCTTATGGCTATCATTATTTAACAAAATTAGTTGTAAAATGTAGCATATCTTTATAAGATTTTTTTTTTAAAATAAAAATAAATTAATAGCAAAAAAATAGGCACAACAATAATCTAAAAACTAAAAAAGGGGCATTCACATACTTATTATCCAATTCTTATGCATTTATATATCCAACAAAAAAATTCCTTTTTTATTTATACCACCCTATTATCTTATGTCACATAAAAATATCACAATTTTAACTTCCAAAGTATGAAACATACATTCCATGCATTTATAAGGCGACAAAAAATGTAAAGATTTGAAGTTTAGATGTTAGATAATTAATTCATAGAAATTGAATGATATGCATGTAATATTTTATAGAGAAAAAAAAATGAATAAGCTCGTCTAAACAATAAACATACTAATAGTTATCAGGCTGACATATACGTTTGTCAATTATTCAACTATACCGAAAAAAAATCAAACTAAATCGAATATTTTTTATGATTCGGTTAGATTTTGAAATTAAAAGTTTATATATTGCTTTAAAATATCAAAAATATTTGATTTTTTTATTATTAGATTATTTGGTGATTAAAAATATTTGGTTGAATAAAAAATAGAAATAATAATAAGATAAATATAAAATTTAATTAACTTTCTCATTTCTATTTTTTATTTATGGCTTTTTGTACCTTGTACTCCTACCCATTGCTTGGCTCAGGCCGCTTGGCCTGTCCTTGTTGGTTGAATTTGAACTCAACCTGCAACATTAGTTTTAAAATTGTTATAATGTATTAACTTGAGGATCCACATGTTGGCACAATTTTGGGCATTTGCATTTGCTTTTGAATTATGGCTCGCAAAATTGTCATTTACGGTCAATAATTTACAAGGCACAATTTGTTTTAGGTGGCTTATACTCATTATTTTATTCTTCTATTTCATATTAGATATAAGAGTTTATAAATCAATCTTTCACATTCAAATTAGTATTCACTGCATTTACTCCCACAAATTTTTTGTGACATTCCAAACAATGAGAGTTTTTGTTGTTTGTCTTTCATTTTTTAGTTGATTTGCAGCAAAAGACTGCATTTCAACTATGTTCTTGCTAGATAAATACTATGGAGTTTAAGAATTTATAATTTTAATTAACTTCTTGCAACATTTTAGGTACTAATTATACTATTTTAACAATGCTTTCAAATTTTATAGCTTTTAAATATGCTTATGTTATTAAAAAAAATCAAAATTTGTTTGATCATTTAGTTATTGTTGAATCTAGATTTGTCGTGTGAGGCATGCTCAGGGATCAGAGCAATAAGAACCTCGTGGGAGATGTAGAAAGAGATAAAATAATTAAAAGAAGACACATAAACTTGCCTCGTAGAAATGAGCTGGGGTATTCTCAGGCTTTGTGATCCATTTTATATTTTGTAATCAGGGGTTACAAAAGAAAACGAGAGAGAAATCTTTTTACAGAGTATGGGTCAAGAGACAGGAGCCAAAATCCCCATAATAATGTTATGTGCCCTTCTATTTTTAGGAGATAGTTGGCCAAATGTGAAAATTACATGCCTGCCTCGGCTTTAACAGAGTGTTACAAGACATTGTTGTCTTTTGTTATGTCTTTTCATCTTTGTAATTTACGTTGACATATTTTTGTGTACCTGAACATTTTTGTCGACAAGTCCTCGTGGCGACCGACTAATTTGCTTAGGTATCAATTGATCATCGCTCTAGGAAGTCTATTAGTTTTGAGAATGACAGTTGGTCGACCTTAGGGTGACCGACCAACTTGTTTGCTCCTTGGTGATTTATGAAGATCTTTGGGGGAGTTATTGAAAGAATCTTAGGTTGATACCTGCTAGATTGCCAAAGGTACTGGCCCATTATCTAGTAGCTGACATAGATGCTCATATCTGGCGGACTTGGATGACCCTTCATACTTTCATTTGTTTAATAGACCTTCAATCATCAAAAAGACCTTAGATCGTTTGGCGGAACTTCAATCGTCTGACAAACCTTTAGTACAAGTAGATCTCTTTCAAATCAGCACTAGCATATTTTTAACGCACATTTATATAATTTCAAATATGTTTATTGCTTTCAAATTATATAGTATACTTAATTCATTGCGAGTAATTTTAATTTAATCAAAGTCAAATAAAAAAAATTGAACGAAATTATTATTTAGATTTGTTCCGTCCAAATAAATTTTTTAAATGTAAAAAATTATTTTTTTTTAAAATTTTATAATCCTAATAAATCAAATAAATTAAATGCACACCCCTAAACAAGCTAAACTCGCAAATCTAATTTTACCTTAGATAGATTAGAATCTGAGGATATCAAGCGCCGAACACGAGTTGAGTTCCACTCCCTACCCGAGGAGTCCGCCGCCTCTTCTCGTCGTTATTCAGCTGTTTCGTGCCGTTCTCTTGAATTTAGGGTTAGGGTTTTGGGAAGGTTCGCAAATGGCAATGGCGTATGGCGAGCAGCAGCAGGGACCTCCCATGCGGCAGCCCTCCGCTTCCTCGAGTAATATGCCGGCTGACTACCCACAGGTGCACCCTCCGCCTCTATTCGACGGTAAGTGCCTAGAAACAGGAAAGTGGAGTTCTTTCGTCTTTTCTTTTAGCTCTCCCATTTGTTGCGCGCAGGACTACAAATGGTGTATTTCGTTCACCATTTTGTGTATGTGTGGTTTGGTTTATCAAAGGACGCTTTAGTTGTTGTTTTATACATCCTGTTCTTTGTTTTGCTTTGTTTTATACTGAAATCATGTGAACTGTACAATATTTAGTTGGTTACTCGCCGATGGCACATCGCCCTTCTGAATATTTAAATGATTGTTTGTATTTCACTACTCTGGAATGGATTATTTTTTGTTAAATTCTTGATTAAAGTGTCCGTTTGGCCTATTTTTTTTTTTTTGTTCCAGAGAAGTCTGCTGTTCATATATCAGTAACTGTCCGTATATGGGCATTACTTTACTTTTTGTAAGAATGTAGCTAGCTATGAACTCTATATGCAGTACAGTCATTTAATATGATACTTGAATTGCAGCTCATGGAGACAATTTTGCTGCTAAGAGAATGAGAAAGCTTGTTCAGCGGCGAGCTGTTGATTATACCAGCACTGTTGTGAGATATATTCAGGTGAATATATCTTTATTATAGGTTTTGAAACAAATCTAATACACTTCATTGGCTCTTTATTAGATATTAATCACGGTTCTTGATATTGAGGGGGCTATCTTGCCTAATATAAGAAGCTTGCTGCATTTTTTTTAGGAATAGGATTTGAAAAATCATCCACTTTTAACATAGGCTTTCCAACTGTCAACGAGTTGATGAATATTGTTTGCACTCC
>NW_018237906.1:47048-51227 GCF_001263595.1 Phalaenopsis equestris | reverse complement strand
TGAGTGCTTGTTTTTTCTTTATTTATGTTAATTTATCCTTGTTTGGGTCACTGAAAAACGTCATGGAGGACATGTCTTTTCCATTTAGGATGATTTTAGTAATTTTTCCCCTGAGGAAGCATTGTCATTAGAATTGAGGTATACTATTGTAAATAGTGAAAATTAACGAATTTGGAGTTTTTATACTTGCATGAATATCTATGCTGTTTTTGGTAATGCTTTGGATGGTTAGTGAATTAATATCCTTTCATCTCCTTAATAATTTGACACCATTACATCTGTTGAGTGATTAGATTTGAACCTATTTCATGTGTTGTGTTATGCGATGTCTCCTCATTTATAAATGGTTCGACAAAGCAAACGCTCTTTAACTACACTACCATGCAATACATCAAATGGCGAAAGCGGTGGCTCCTTGCATCAAAGATTTCTTAATGAAAAAATACCAATTACTTTTTACACATTTATATTATATCATTTAGAGATAAGGCACTTTATGTCACGTGTTGTTCTACTTTTTCCTTAACTTTTCTTTTAGATTTGTTATTCATTCCTATTGTTTTTAGGTGAATTCCTGAACTGATAAATTTGCTCTACAACCTCTATTATTTTACCATACATCAATTGGCTAAGGAGTTGGCCTCTTGCATGAATGAGATCTTGATAAATCTATGACAATTGATTTTTCTTACTCTTATATGATATCCTTTAGAGATAAGGTACTTTATGGCATGTGTTCTTCATCTTCATCATTAATTTTCTTTTAAATTTGCGATGCAACCATTATTATTTTTAGGTGAATTCCTTAACTGATAAAAAGTACTGTTGGCCCCATATTGAATCCGCCAAACTCCTTTAACTCCTTTCTTTATCTACCTTTCAAACAAGCTTGAATAAAATTGTACTTTTTCCACCAAGCCTATTTAAATTTATAACTTTTCACGCTAATGGCCATAAATCAGACACTTCCTTCAAAATTAGGCTCAAAACGTATGCCCTGTGGAAGAATAATACCTAAATAACTTGCAATACTCTATCAAACTTTATTTCGAACTAATTGTTTCCATATCTATTAGTAGCACATTTGTGCACATTCGTTGCTCATTTCTCTTTATTTTTAATACTTCTGGTATGCACACTCACTCTTTCTAACACATTAATTGAGGATGTGCTCTATTATTTTTTTATCCACCTATTCTTATATTTCTACCTCATTTTTGCTTTAAAGACCAATTCAATCAGTCAACCTAATAGTTGATTTTTAGCCTAAACAAGCCAAGCCAAGTTGGTTGAACCTGTCAAACAAATCCAAAATGCCAAACGGACTAGTTGAAATGATTGCACCTACCTAACTTAACATTTTTTTCCTTCAGACTTGAGCTGCAGTTATATAAATTTCGTTCTTAAATTTGCTTGCTGGCCTCCAAATTTTAATGTTTTTTTTTTCGTAGTTTGTTGATATATACATTGCATTTGGACACCCGGTGGGCTTTTTGACATTGTAGTTGTTTCGATGAATCATTTCTCGTAGTTAAGATGTTAATAAATGTAGCTTTGTATTCTTTTATTGATCACAGTTTTGCTAACTTCATTCTACTTCCTCATGGGATTTTCATATTCTTGAGATTCCTACAACATGGCTCTCAATTTCCTTTGTAGGACTAATCTTTCTCAGTACATTTTTTTCTTATATTTGGAAGGCATAAACCTCAATCAAAAGCCCATCTGCACATTTTAATTCACCCTCACGAGCTAGTTAACTTGAAGAATATGACTTGTAGATTCTATGGGGTGTAGTAATTTGCTTTTACATTTCATGAACCATATAAGAAGCTACTAAACATCTAAGTTGCCTTAAAATTTAATGCATGTGATATTCATTTTGTGTTGTATTTCAATTAATTTCCTGCTATATATGATAATATACCAGCAATGTTGTAAAGTCAAAGGGTTCCATGTGCATCTTTTTTTTTAAAGTTTTGCTTATTATCATATTTTCTAGGATAAATCAACAAAGGAAACAAAGGCACTAACTCATTTTGTTCATCACTTTATTCAGGTTCGTACTTGGCAGCGAGATGCTAGAGACAGGACATTGCTGCAACCTACTTCTGCTGCGGCTGTAGACGTTAGTATTTTATAGATTTTTCAGAATTTTTTTTTATAATTACATTGTCGAAGGAGTTTTCATTATAATCCTTTGTTGCACATGTTCAAAATGCATTTTTCATATTTTCTATTTTTTGAATCTTGATAATATATTTTATATCATCTGAAGTTTGATAATAATGCAGATGTTACCAACTGTTGCTTGTGCTGATAATCCGTCCACAAGTTTTGCTGCTAAATTTGTCCATGCCTCTACCAACAAGAATAGATGTTCTATCAATAAAGTCTTGGTATGTTATTCAAATTATAGTAATCATATTTGCCAAGAAATTATATTTTTTTATTTATTCCCCTTATTGCCAAGTTTCTGATTTACCTTCCTCCCGTTGATGTGGAATTTTTTTATTTTCTTTAAGTTCATGCATATAGATAGATTATTGAAGGTTTAGTCATGCATATTTAGATCATCTATCATATGAGATAACCGTGTATTCATGTTTGTTTAATAGAATATTCCAATATCTTGAAGGTTTAAGTTGCTTTGTGCATGCTTACTTTTTTTTCCTCACGTAGTGAAGTTTCCTAAAACCAGTCTACAGATTGGTCTCTTTTTTCAGTCATTGTACTCTAGGGATTTTTGTCGAATACTGACGCATTCTAATTGGATTCTTATGCAATTCAAATCGAGTGCAGTGGACTCCTACAGGACGGCGTCTTATTACAGGTTCGCAGAGTGGTGAATTCACACTTTGGAATGGGCAATCTTTTAATTTTGAAATGATCCTTCAGGTAAAATATTGAAACTCACTTGAATTTGGATAGAATATATTGGAATTCATTCTTTTTTGTTCCTGTGAATTTTCAGGCTCATGATAATGCAATTAAATCAATGGTGTGGAGCCACAATGAAAATTGGATGGTTACTGGCGATGATGGGGGATCAATCAAGTACCATTAATTCCTTATATAACTGATTATAGTTAGAGTTTTGCGTTATCACCCTTTGAATTCATCTAAATTTATAAGACCCTGTATTCATCTAATCGTACGCAGGTATTGGCAAAACAATATGAACAATGTGAAGTTAAACAAATCTGCACATAAAGAATCAGTTCGTGATTTAAGGTGCATATCTGTTATTTTTTACTTGTGTATATGTTTTTAAGGTACTTATGACCAATTATAGTTATTTTGTTTTTCAATCTGCAGTTTTTCTAGAACAGATTTAAAGTTCTGTTCCTGCTCGGATGATACTACTGTGAAGGTTTGGGACTTTGCTAGGTGTCAGGAAGAGAGATCACTAACCGGTAATGATTAAAGTTCACTCTTGGATAACAAATTTTGTTTTGGTTGTTGACTTTTTTGAAACTGATCAAGTCAATGCTTTTTATCACCATGTCCAAAAAGTTGTCATCATCATTATCGACCATATCTTTTATGGTGCTAGCTTTTATTGATTCTTTTACTAAATATTTTTGTTGAAGATGCTGTTGGATTTGTTTTGAGTTGACCTTAAACTTTTGAGATTAAGTTCGTTATCTTATTTGCAATTTACTTATCTTCAATCAGTACCCTCACAATTTAAAGTCTCAATTTTCTTGCAATGTTGAGTTTGTTTGATGGTTCTTAGATGTTAAAATAAGAAACATGCTATACTCTCTCAAAAAAGTATATATATAGACACACACACACAAAATTATGCCACATCATCACTTGATTAGGTGGACCATTTGACCAATAAAAGTCCAAGCTAAGTAAAAGTGCACGGCACTAATCACATTTGATTCGGCCATACAGAATACCTATAAAAAAAATGTATCCCAAATGATTATTTTGTGTAGATTTATTTGAGGAGCGTAATCATTTTTATATAATGAAATACATTATTATATTAGTTTTTGCTAGTTTAGAAGACATGAATAGGCCAATATTTCTGACACAACATAGAATATTTTCAATGTTTATTAGCAAATCTCATCAAATATGTGGATGGACATGGTCGAATCATGGTGGCTTTATGGATATTGCAATCTTTCCAGTGTTTTTTACTTGACCCGGTCAACTGCCCTT
>NW_018237906.1:28255-44809 GCF_001263595.1 Phalaenopsis equestris | reverse complement strand
GAGGTGCTCCCCGACACGTCAACTCGACCCAAAACTGACTAAAAAAATCATGATGTGGGTTGATTCGATTAATTTTTCAGTTGGTTTCTAGTCTAGAATCTTAGCCCATGTAATTTTCTAGATTGAGTTTAATTTAAACTACCATCCCGAAATTGATCTGCCTACCCGAAATTAATCTTTCAACTCGTAATTGATATGAACTTAACCATATTGCTGTAATTCTTTATATGAAATTGGTTATGCTTGTCTGGTTTGGGTCAGTTGGATTGAAGCCGGGTAGGTTTTTTGATCCATATAATATTCGGGCCCAGTTTGAATCAAGCAATTTTAAGTCAGGTTTATTTAGACCCAATTCCAACCCACAAAACCAATTTGAAACACTTAGATAAAACTCTGAAAACACTTGCCTGTTTAAACATTTTTGTATTTTAAGTGCCTTTCTTCGTTACACACTAGTAACATTTACAATAACCTGAATAGAATCCATTTTTTTGGGCTTTGTTTAGTTGAGATATTTTTTTTAATCAATCCTAAGCCTAACAGGGAGAAATGACTGGGCCTCATATCATGTTGAGGCCCTATGCAGGCTCATATTGCAAAGGAAATCGTTGCTCAGACCTGCTATAAATACACTTTGTCCTGTTTTAGTTTCTACGCTAATAATCAGGTCTATACAAGAGTAAGGAAAGGGTGGTTTTTGGGGATCCTTTTCAATGTGGGGTTATTGCATGTAATCTGGCTGCTTCTTTTTTATATATAATGTTATAACTGATACTAGTATTTTTTTTTTATTTTACTTCTCTAGTTTTCTACTTCAACATTGCACCAATTGGCTCTCAATTTTTTTTTATTATGTTATGAATTCTTTCCTGAAAGCGAAGAATGTCACACAACCGATCTAATATATTTGTTGGCAAAGCTAAAGTTCATTTCGGTACCTTGTGAATGGCTGAATCTACTGTTTACTGACTAATCACGAAAGGTGAAATGAGCTGTTTTCGTTAGGCAATTCTTTTGTTCAAGAGTTCTTAAATGATCCTTTATAGATTTTTTTCCCTGTATTTGGTATTATGTTATCCCTTTTGTTTATAAAAGAAATTATTTATTGATTTATTTTTTATTTTAATGGCATCCATTTCAATATTTAAGGCAACATTAAATAGTGTTTTGTCTGCTATTCATTCTCTAACTGCTTCGTGGTTTTTCCTTGAGCCATTTTCTTTGTCATCCTCGATTTTTTTTTTTTGTTTTAGCAGCAAATTGTTTGTTTATTGGATTGCAGTTTTGTTGATATATTCTAAGTTTCCTGTGTGTGTTGAACTCAGACAGGCCATGGTTGGGATGTCAAGAGTGTTGATTGGCACCCAACAAAGTCATTACTCGTATCAGGTTCTTATCCTTAATCAAGATATTTTCTTGGAACTTTTACATACATACCATCGAATTCTTATGTGTTTACATTTCTAAAGCCGAAACTTTAATTATTACATTTATACCACCCAAATCTTTCATATCACGTAAAAATACCTCCATTTTAACTCCTGGAAAGTGAAATATGCCTTTTTTGTGTGGGGAAGTGGTATGCATTTAAAAGTTGAAGTTTAGGTGTTAGAGATGTAAATACGAAAGAATCGAGTGATATGTATGCGAATCTTGCTATTTTCTTTATTATGGTATTCTGGTTTTAACCGCACTTATATGCTTTTTTTTGTCATTTTGCATGTAAAATTTGATGAAACAGGTGGAAAAGACAATCTTGTGAAGCTGTGGGATGCCAAAACAGGGAAGGAGCTCTGTTCATTGTAAGTAACTTTCATCATTTTTTGGTTTACTTTGCATGAATTCTGATTGTTAATTCATTTCTGTTTTGCAGTCATGGCCATAAAAATACTGTGTTGTGCGTCAAGTGGAATCAGAATGGAAACTGGGTTCTTACTTCGTCGAAAGATCAAATCATCAAGGTTTTCTTTCATTAACCCATTTATTGGTTTTTTTGCTGCAGTTGTGCGATATGTGACTCATTGTATTCTGCCGAAGCTTTTTCTCTTTTATGGTTTCTTCTTACTTAGGTTGCATGCAAAATGAGATTAAAACATTATGAGGAGCTTGATTTATTATGTTGTGTCATATTAAAAGGGAAATTATTTTGAGGTGCTTGGGAAGAATATTATTTTTCTTTTAAATATATATTGATTAACCCATTTATTGGTTTTTTGCTGCAGTTGTGCGATACGGGACTCATTGTATTCTGCCGAAGCTTTTTCTCTTTTATGGTTTCTTCTTACTTAGGATGCATGCAAAATGAAGTTAAAACATTATGAGGAGCTTGATTTATTATGTTGTGTCATATTAAAAGGGAAATTATTTTGAGGTGCTTGGGAAGAATATTATTTTTCTTTTAAATATATATTGATTAACCCATTTATTGGTTTTTTGCTGCAGTTGTGCGATACGGGACTCATTGTATTCTGCCGAAGCTTTTTCTCTTTTATGGTTTCTTCTTACTTAGGATGCATGCAAAATGAAGTTAAAACATTATGAGGAGCTTGATTTATTATGTTGTGTCATATTAAAAGGGAAATTATTTTGAGGTGCTTGGGAAGAATATTATTTTTCTTTTAAATATATATTGATTAACCCATTTATTGGTTTTTTGCTGCAGTTGTGCGATACGGGACTCATTGTATTCTGCCGAAGCTTTTTCTCTTTTATGGTTTCTTCTTACTTAGGATGCATGCAAAATGAAGTTAAAACATTATGAGGAGCTTGATTTATTATGTTGTGTCATATTAAAAGGGAAATTATTTTGAGGTGCTTGGGAAGAATATTATTTTTCTTTTAAATATATATTGATTAACCCATTTATTGGTTTTTTGCTGCAGTTGTGCGATACGGGAAGTTTCAAATGGAAGGTGATGCACCTGATGTAGAATTTCTCAGCTCACAATGAGCCCAACAGTCTGAGAATTTATGTTGAACCATGTAGCAGGAGCAGCAGTTTAATTGGATATTTTCCTATTCTTTCTTCAGTCAGTACCCAATCGATGGGGACCCAATCCAAATCTTTATCAAAATGGGGAATTCCACCGATAATCTGGCCACAATACGCCTAGAAAGATTTATTTTCATAGCATCATTCCACAAAATAATTATAAAATAAAAGAATAAGGTTGATTGGTTGAAGTGCTGCATATAAAGTTTTGAAATTGAGATCTATACAGGAGCAACATATGTTTCTATAGGGCAATCAAAATGAGGTGACCATTTTAGCTTTTGTGAATTTATGCCCAAACATATGGCATGAGGAGCAGTGCGATGAGATATTTTCATATTTCTCATCAGTCAATGTCTAGTCAGTAAGGAATCAATCCACATCTTATAAAAATGGGTAGTAACATCCAATTTCACTAATATCTCGGCCACAATAGGCCTGGTAAGATTTGTTTTCGTAGCACTCATCCATAAAGATATTTCAAAATAGAATAAAAAAATAATAAGGTAGATTGGTTGAAGTGATGCACGTGAAGTTTGGAACTGAAATCTAAACAAGGACAACAAGTGATTCCATAGAGCAATCAAAATGGGGACATTTTTAGCTTGTGTATCGAGAAACCATTGATATAATATGAGATTCTTGAGGAACTTTTGTTATAATTTGCCTTCAAAGAAAGTCTTATGATAATATATCAAAGGCTGATTAGCCCGATACAGTAGCCACCTTTCATCTGTAAATTAGATATTAGTTTGTGAATTATCTCCATGTTTGGAGTTCCCATAGAAAATCTGTCAATAATGGAGAGTGCGATTGACCTAGCAAGCATGGATATTTCTTCATCGATGAAGAGGAGAGCAGGCTTGTTTTTATAAGATCAGGGTTGTTTTTGTGGCAATGGGCTAGGGAGGAATAAAATCATCTTTGATGTAAATGTTTTATAGGCAATCCATTTTATAATCTTTTTATTCTCGGTATGAAGATTTGAGGTGAAGGCTTTAGCTCTACACACATAATGGAGAATTGTGTTATATTAGATAAGAGTGAATTGCATGAATAGCTTGAATATGAAATGATCAACTTGATGGCATTCTTCATTTCTTCTTAAGCTTATTCTTTTTTAGTTATTCAGCTTTTTTTTAGTGAATATTCATGCTTCTTACATTTAAGACTTATGATAACTTAATTCTCTAACAAAACAACATTGTTAGAAACCTATGTGGGAAGCTTCATGAATTCTGCCATATCTTACATTAATTCTTGACCATAAGTTCCAAATTTACCTAATCAACTAAAAGTTTTCCTAGACATTTCTTAATTATGTCTCACAATATTTGGGTGTTTCAATTGTACAACTTCACTACTATGTTTCTAATCTATGTTATTCTTTAAATATTAAAGAAGACTCGTCTTTGATGTCTTAAACAAAGTCTTGTTTGTAATAAGGTGAAAGTTTTAAGATCCAAGTTTTAGTACCAAATTGACACTGAGGGGGTGTAAAACAATGTACAACTAGGCGTTGTAATATCAGACAACAACAAGAATTTTATGAAAATTACTTGCTAATGACTAACTAATAAAACGTATGAATTACAATATTTTGTGAAACTAAACAATCATGACTTACTTTCCAAATGGATCCTTGTGTTAAGTGTGAAGTTTTCTGCTCCAAACAATGAGTATTTGGGGCAGAGAAGTTCTGTTCATTCTCAATTTTTTGTAATTTCAGCCGCCACCTTGGTTTGCGGAAAAGTGGAGACTGTTTTTATTGAAATTTTGTTTTGTTGTTGCATTTAGAAGTATTCTTGCTATAGAAAATTAGAGCTTTTCTCTAATAAACCTGCTGTCCTTCTCTGATTTGGTTAAATGATTTGTTGGGTGGTAAAAGTACGGTAATAGGTTGAATTTTTTTGCAATGAAGGAAACCTTAGAGGGTTATATTGTTAAACATGGGTTAGAATTGACTGTAAAACTGGTTGTTGCTTGGAATCTGTTGCAGGAAATGAACTCATAAAGCTGGACTGCAAACATTGGATTTAGTATGAATAGAAGACTATAGGTAGGCTGAGAAAACTGTAACTCTCATATTGGATAGACACTGAAGATGATTTTTGAATGCTGGAATCACTTTTGGCCTAATTCTGGAATGAATTTTTTAACTGCCCTTTTGGATTTCTTGCTGCAAGAAATTGGCAGCAATCCCCTAAAATTGCATAGGTACAAAAACTTCAAGAACTTGATGAAACAATTGCTAATGACTGAAAAAAAAAATTACAAGAATTTTTAAGGCTAAACATTCTCGAAATTTTTTTCCCAATGGATTCTCATGCAAATGTGAAGAGAATTTTATACCAATAAATGAGTACTTGGGCCAAAGACAGTTGCTATTCATTCTCAAATCTTGGTAATTTTAGCCACTAAGTAGCTTGCAGGATACTAGAGCCTATCCTAGCTGAAACTCTGTTTTGTTGCTGCCTTTAGGCAATCATAAATTGGAGATCTGCCTCAGTAAACCTACTGTCCTTCTTCTCTGATTGGTTACATGATTTGCTGGGAGGCAGGAGGTCCATGATAGGTTGAATTTCGTTGTAAGTAAGGAACCCAAAGAGCGCTGAACTATAAAACATAGATTGGGCTTAGTAGTAAATTTGTAGTTTGATTAGAATTTTCTGCAAGAAATGAACTCACAAGGGTGGACTGTATGCAGGGGGTTTAGCTTGATTGGAAAACTACAGGTTGCCTGGAAAAACCTACAATTTCTATCCTTGGACAGCCGTTAGAGATGATTTTCAATTTTCAGAATCAATTTTGACAAAAATTTTGGAAATTATGACCGGTGATCCTCTTGTATTAGTTTGTTACCTGTGGACTTCTTGCTGCAGTAATTTTGTACAGTTCCTTGAAATTACAATTGTAGGGCCAGCATAGATTTTGGAGAAGATAAATATACTGTTGTGATCGATTGTGGCAAAACTTAGAATCTGTTGTGATTCCCTTGCCTTATTACCTCTCCCAACTTGGGGAATCCACCTCAAAACAGGCAATCATCCTTCCAATTTAGGAAAACCCGAAATTAAACTATTCATAGAAAAAAAAACCTGCCATAGTCTCTAAAGGAATGTATATTTATAGGCAAGTGATTTTCGTTAACAACTAGAACCCTTTATGATATCAGAAACAAGGCAAAACAAGTCTATTGAAAAATCCAGAAATTAAGAAAAAGTTTGAAATGAAAATCCCAAGAAAGGGAAGTATGCAAAAACTGAAATGAACGATGGATGTCCGTCACCTTGGTGCCACTCGAGGATACTGTAAATACTTCTTAACCCAGAAAGATACGAGAAAGGTTCTTACAACCAATCAATATGCTCTTTATTCTCAACCCACATAACACAACTTCTATTTATTGAGGCTAGACTCTCCTAATTACAAGTATATCATCCTAAAATACAGATACAACAAGCTGAAATGCATATACCAAGATATATAAACCAAAATAAAACTCTAGCTTTCGCGTCATTCTCCGGGGATTCACAAGTTTCTCTCATATTGAGCAATCTCAAAATCTGATTCCTAATGAACAACCAACTTGGAGGACATTGAAACATGATGGAGTCGCTCTAATCTCCAGGTAGATTATGTTTGGTGATTCAAACATCTTCCAACATTCAATTTTCAAATCTATCCTTCTTCAGAACCAAAGGGCCGAAACTGCACACGGGTTATAACACTATTTTCCCCCAAGCCTTTTTGGTTTAGCTTATCCACTTGGAGTTGAAGTTCCTCGAGCTCCTTTTGAGGCATCCTATATGCATGTTTGTTTGGGATGACCAAACCAGACATAAAGTCAATGACATGTTGTAACTCTTTCATGAGGGCACCCTGTAGGAATCTCTACCGGAAATATGTCTTTAGACTGTTATATCAATACTTGCACTTTGGAATTAGTTGTAGGTACTCGTTCAAAACTCTTTCTTATGATCGGGAAGTACCTCATAGGTAGCTGTCTCTTTAATATCTTTCAAAAGAAATGAAGTAAAAGTGTTGATTTCAATCATCACCTAAATCTCCTTAATAGGCACCAAATTGGTTTGAATTCCCCATTTGATAAAGGAATAAGTGTTAGCATGCCCATCATGAATTGTACAACAGTCATATTGCCAAGGCTGACCAAGCAATATGTGACAAGCGTCCAAAGGAATTACATCACATAAAAACCCGCTCCTGAAGTTTCCGGCCAATTGAAAACAACATCATGCATTGCCGATTGACTTTAATTTCAGCTCCCTTCTTGAGCCATGTGAGTTGATAGGAATGGAAATGAGCTTGAGTAGTTAACCCAAGCTTCTCCACAGTGGTTGTTGCTACCACACCCTCATAACTTTCACCGTCGATGATAAGGTTACTAATTGCCCGAATCGTGCACCGCATTGTAAGTATGTTATGTTGTAACCAATCTTTATTGGAAAATTGTTTAATCCTTGGAGTTATCTTATCACAAGTAATTCTTCTTCATCTTCCTGTAGGATTTGGTCCCTTGTTGGATTAGTATCTTCTTCTACTACATCATTTTCCTTTTGATCAATTTCCTCGATCTGTGAAATAATGCATCAGTTAGAACAAGTTGAGACTATGTGACCAAACCTATGACATTTGAAACATTGTATACTAGATATCGTTCCTTCCCTCGCCGTGGTAGCAGTCCCTTGCTATTGGACAACAACTTTGCTGCAGCTTGAAAAATTTTAACCACCGGTCTGTGGTCAGAAGTGGTTTGATTTGCTGGAACCGCTCAAATCATTTGTAAGAATATGTTTTTGAGTGTTCCTACCTAATTTATGCTATTTTTCAACCTTCACCTACAAGTTAATCACGTCCTGTAATGTTCAGAATTGTTGGATTTAAACCATATTAGTGATCGATGATCGTAGACCACCAAAAAACGTGCAATATTGTTCTCTTTGGGTTTAGAAATATTGCACTTCAGCCCCAACTATTCAAATTCAGTGATGTATTCCTCCACGAATAATTCTTGTTGATGAAGATTGTGAAGCCGGATGAGACTTCTTGCCTGTAATATTTCGGTAAGAATTTCTTTTGCATTTTTTTTCATTTAGGTCCACGACGTGATCTTGAATATTCCCTCTCTTTACCAATTCCCTTTCAAGTCTTCTGAACAAAGTGAGGCGTTTTTCTTCAATCTGATTGTCACTAGTTTGACGATACCTTGTGACACCTTCTTAAATTCCATAATATATTCAACCATATGTAGTCAACTGACGAATTCATTAGATCCATTGTTACGTCAAAATCAGGAAGGTCAATTTTTATTTTGAAATTTGGAGCTTTCCATCGATTTTTCCCCCTCAACGTACGTACAGATTGTTCATCACCACTAGATGTTTTTTGGTGTAATGGTTTATCTTCTTCCTCGCTGATTATCTTATTTCTCGATTCCAGAATACACTCAACTGTATGTAGCCAATTGACGTTCTTTCGAACCTCATTGTTCAAAAAGCGCCAATTGTGTTTGTAGATGATGAATTTTTTGTTGCAATTCTTCCAGAACTAAATCTCGAGTTGGGCAAACATTGTTCCTCTTTGGCGGCATTATTGAGAGCAGAAAAAACCACAAAACAAATGCAGGAACAACGTACTTCAAAATTTCTGGGAAAGAATTGGAATTAAGAAGGCCCAATATGGAGGAATATCAACCATCCACGACTGGACAAAAGAAACACGCGACTTGACGGCGAAGAAATGCAACAACAATAGGGAATTCTTTTAGAAATGAGCAAATTTTGGCGGTAAAATTCGTGAAACCTGGACTGCAAACCCAAGAAATCTGGACAGAAATACCCCCTGACAGTTATTGCGACCAAACCTAGAAAAATAGAAAGCCGATACAGAAAGAAGACTTTTGTCTCCGAATTCTGGACAAATTCTAGTCAAATTCGGAACAGAAATCCGAATAAGGAAAATCTAAAAAAATGGAAATAAAAAGGTTGAAATGCACAAGAACTCGGAGAGGGAAGAGACAACATGTGTAAGATTCGTGCTCTAATACCAAGATGATATTAGAAATAAGGTAAAATAGAAATCTATATTTATAAAAATTTAGAAACTAAAAGTTTGGAACGAAAATCCGAAGAAAGGTGAGAATTCATAAACTGAAATGAACGATGACTGATCACCATCTGGGCGCCACCCTAGGATACTAAAAACACCTCTTAACCCAGAAGGATATGAGAAATGTTCTTACAACCAATCAAAATACTCTCTACCCTCAACCAACACAAAATTTCTATTTATAGAGGCTAGACTCTCTTAATTACAAATATGCCATTCTCAAACATAGAGACGACAGTAAATTGAAACACTTACCAGAACATAAAGAAAAATAAAACTCTAGCTTTTGTGTCACTTTATTATGATAATACTTGTTGGAAGTAAAATAAGGAACAAAAATAACCCAAAGAAAAATTAATTATGATATGAATCTATTAATACTTTATCATATACTGTTAATAAAATTTGTGCAACATGTGAAGATTTTTCTTTTGTGAAAAATTGTATAAAGAAGTTTGTCTTTATTTTTAGTTTCCAATAAAACCATGCAAGTGTTTTAGGATTCGTTTGTTCCGGCTGTGACAGTACAAAATCTCAGTTGAAAATTTGTTGTCCAGAAGTTGGTGTTTCAGAAGCAGTTAGTATTTTTGAAAATCATGGTTCTGAAAGTGTTGTTTGTGAACTAATGACTGTAATACCATTCAGTTTATATACACGGTTCTGTTTGAAAGAGACAGTTTTGAAAGTCTTGTTTGTGGAATAAATCCAATGATAATTTATTATTCTATTTTCACTCACAACATCATCATAAGAAAATTTAAGTTGAACATTAACCGAATTTTTTGCCCTCAAAATAATCATGCAAACTTATGGTCAACATAATATATTTAACATAAGCTGCACCTCAACCAAACGGAGGAGTTTGTTTACCAAAAAAACCTAAAACACTACAACATGTCCTCCAAAATACAACAACCTCATCTAAATAAATACAACGTTAACAACAATAACAGAAGTGTTACGATTACAAATTCAAATAAGAGCAAGGTTTTCACAAGAAATTTCAAGTCTTTGAAAGCATTTTTTACTGTATCATCAGATGCATTTATCTTTTCATCACATCGCTTCTTTATTGCATTGCACGGTTCATCCACCTATTGAAAAAAATTGCAATCTCTGTTTGTTAAATTTTTTTGACATCTTTAAAATTTTTGGCCAGCATTGTCACCTTTTTGAGTCGTAAAAACAAGACATAATATGTTGCAATCTCAAAATGTTAATGTTTGGTCCCCTTAGAGCTTATGGAATAACTGAACTTATTTTCGATAATATAGTCCTGTACATTAATGATTAACATATAAATAATGATAGAGAAGAAATAAATAGGTAAAAAGAAAATGAGATGCAAAGTTTATATAAAGAATGTTATTCGCATACATACCACCAAAGTCCTTTGCATTTATATATCCATCAAAAACTCTAATTTTTCTCATTGATACCATCTAATTCTTTCATGCTACATGAATAATACAGCTGTGTTAATTGTAAACAAGTAAAATATTCAATCCCTCCAAAATTTCCTGATGAAGTACCAAAAACTAATTACTCCAGTGAGGGTTAGCTTTGCTTTGAAATTAAAAAAAATGTGCAGTTAGACCAAACAAAATTCAACAAAATGTATCATGAGAAGCTAAAGGAGCATTTACATACATATCACACTGTTTCTATGTTTTTACAAAATGTGGTAATATTGACGTGATATTGGGATAATTTTGAGGTAGCCCTGGGGTGGTATTAATAGTATTGAAGTGATATTGGTGTGGTATATAGTTGATATTATGAATTTTGTGCCAAAATACTTTTGGGGTGGTAATTGGGTGATTTTGATGTGATATTGGGGTGATATTGAGGTTGTATTGTGGTTTTTGGGAGAATATATTATTTTGGTATTGGGGTGGTATTGAGGTGGTATTGTGGGTTCTGTACCAAGATATTATTGGGGTGATATGGGAGTGATATTAAGAGTTTTGGTAGAATATATTATTTGGGTGGTATTGAGATGGTATTTGGAGTTTTGTCGGTGGTATTGATGTGATTTTGGTATGGTTTTTTTGGTGATATTGAAGTGTAATGCGGGTGATATTGATGTGGTATTGGGGTGATATTGAGGTGACATGAGAGTGATATTGATGTGGTATTGGGGGTTTTGTGCCAAGTTATTATTGGGTTGGTATTGATGTGATATTTGGGTGATGTTGAGGTGGTATTGTGGGTATTAAGAGTTTATGTTGTCCGTGTGGTATTGATATGGTGTTAATGTGATATTGTGATTTCTGTGCTAGAATATTATTGGGGTGGTATTGGAGTGATATTGAGATGATATTGTGAGTTTTAGGAGAATATATTGTTGGGATGCTATTGAGGGGGTATTAGTGTGGTATTGAGGTGGTATTGTGAGTTTTGTGCCAATATATTATTGGGGTGGTATTGAGAACAAATAGAATCTTAAAAGAGAACCTACAAATAGGATTTTGAATTTCAATACAAATAGAAGAACAAATTTAGAAGAAGATCCAATTTCTTTACTAAAAGAGAACCTACGGATTTGATTTATTATGCTAAGATGCAACAAATCTACAATCAATTATAATTTTTTTACTTATTTTTTCATCAAAACTCCAAAATCCACCTCAATCATACCCCTTAGTGAGGGATGTCGATTAAACATTACTTTTCTTCCCCAATGCTTGACTAGTCCTTTTGAATTGTGGAATGTGATATCTTGTATTTCAAATGGTTTTAGAATTTCTCATTGTAATGGATATCCAACATCCACTAAATAGTATTTTCTTGTTAGAACAGTCAACCATGCTATACAAAAATTTAATATAAAGTTTAAGGAAGATTGTGTTGCAAGCTTGAAGATTTGACTATCGCCAACAATGTCTTTCCAACCAGCCATGACGAAAGTAAAACACATATTAATGTCACATACTGCTATTATATTCAATTCCACCTTTAGGAGTCCAAGAATGTTCACCAGCCGCAACTACCCCACCAAATATAACTTCAAGCTTCTTCTCTAGCTCTGGTTAAATTCCACCAAACGTAAATTTCTTAGCATTTGACACGACCTGTCGTTACATATTCATGAGAAGTTATTTCTAACAATTATACGTGTAAAGAAAATATAAATACAAATATCTTAAAATAGATTTCACCTTTAATTTCTCCTTCCATCAATCTGTTGATACATCCATGGTGTTTTTTAGTTGGATTCCAACCAAGTCCAGTATATCAGCTTTTGAGTTATTTCCAAAATTTTCAATCTTTTTTAATTGGTCCAATTTATTATTTAATTGGGTTCGGTCATGCACTCTTCCGCTTCGATTCTCTCTTAATTTTTTTTTGTAATGTTATGCCAATCTCCTTTATTGAAATGTGTTGTTGGCCTATTTTCTAATTCAATCTCTTTCATACAAATATTACAAAAAATCATTATTGTTTTTTTGTACCATATAACGGATGATGTGCCATCTCTTGTGTTGTTCATTTGCTAATGTATCTAACAGTTTGATATATGATTTCAAATGTTAAATAATAATAATAATTAATATTCTTCAAAATTTTCAAGAACAATAAAAAAAAAAGAGAAAAGATAACAAGATTGAAACATAAATGAGATCAATTCAAAATTTTAAGCAATGGGCATCTAGCAAAAAAAAAAAATAAAGGGGCATTTACATACAAAACAATAAGTACTTGGGTATTTACGTATGAAGATATAAATTATAGAGTTAAAGCTAGATGCAAATCATACAATTGTGCTTATTTCACATTATGTCAGCTGTTAAATAATTTCTTTTTGGGAATATAAATGGTATACATTCATTACTGCACTCATTTTACTTGCCCACCTATATGTTATCCATTGTTATTAACACTATGGAATCCTTGGAAGTTGAGCCATAGAGTAACGTTGCCTCCATAATAATATATAGACCATAAGATTAAATCGAAGAACTATACAATCTCTCTCCAATATAGGATAAAGCTTCATAGAAATTTAATGGCGGGGAAATGCTATAATTTAAATGTACTAAGAGTATGATAAGAGGACTTTGAGGAGTAGCAAGCCTTCCTCCATTTATATTTGAATGTTATAAATATAGACTCCATAAAAATCTATGGTTTTAGCCAAATACATCAGCTCCTTCTAAATCACACATTTGTAAGAAGTTCATGCACCGTATAAAACTTTACAAAGAGAAGATACCTTGTGAGAAATTTTATCAAACATGACTAATGCCGTATTGGTTAAGTACATTCTCGAATTTAACCATATGACAATACACCACAACACTTCAATCAAACATGAGTAGACCTCTTATCATGGTCATTCAATAAAATTTTTTCTCTTACATTTTTGGTCATTTAGAATGACTCAACAAAATCAAGCAAGCTAATTAAACAATAGAGAAACAACATCTACTTTCATAAATGATAATAATAAAATGTTTCCTTGATTGCAAAATCAAGTATGCATGTCTATATCATTATTGTGTTACCTTTACTATATATTCACCTATCCCAAAAATTAAACAAAGCTTTGAATGAGTCAGGGTAATGATAAAGTAATTTCAAACCCAAGACCAAAAGGTAGACAATCTAAATGCTTGTGCTCTTCTCTTAAATCTCAAAGTTTCAATTTCGATTGGTTCTTGTTAGTGTGAATAGTTCAAAAAGTTGGACATGAGAAGTTGGAGAGAGAGAGAGAGACTGACACTGCGGAGAGGAAATACCTTCAGTCTAAAACGAGGGCAACGGGAAGGAGATGATGGTCGAGCAGTGTGGAGAGAAATACCCA
Organism: Phalaenopsis equestris; assembly: GCF_001263595.1. Lineage (NCBI taxonomy): Eukaryota > Viridiplantae > Streptophyta > Magnoliopsida > Asparagales > Orchidaceae > Phalaenopsis > Phalaenopsis equestris. The sequence goes on along the minus strand of NW_018237906.1, from coordinate 30,881 downwards.
AATTGAACAAGGGCAAGGGGAAGGAGATGACGATCAGTGGGCTTCGGGAAGAGTGTTGCGGTCACGACGAGCTGTGCGCGGCTTCGCGTCGCGGTTGCTAGGGCAGAAACACGGCCATAGGTCCTTATCTGCGGGCTTCAATAAGACGACGAGCTTCAGCTTTGCGTCGTAGTTGCTAGGGCAGAAACACAGGCTTCAGAAAGAAGTTGTGAGGGCAATAGGTAAAAATTTACGCGTGTCGCAACGACCTCAGATATATTATCGCGTTAACGTTTTTACTGTGCTCAGGAACACAATTGGGAAACACCGACCGTGAAATGTGTTATAATTGGGAGAAAATGCGTTTTTAACAAATCGTTTTTCAAAAAGCTGAAACAAACACGCTCTTAAATGAAATGATCCATTTTAAAATAAGATTTAATTGATCGATTTTAGTGCTAATTTTATGATTTTCATTTCAATTTTAGTGAGTTGATTCAATTTTATTGAAATAAGCAGTGGAGGTTTGCTGTTAAAAATGAAAATGTGCAAAGTACTACCGGTACAAGACAACATATTGAGAAAGTAATCGTAAGATAGATTATAGTTGCAATTATTGTTGTAAGTGAAGTAATTGCTAAAGCTTTTGATGACTAGTATGCTTCATTTTAAAGATGGAAAACAAGGTAATTATATATAAAATAGCCAAGTTATATGGCGAGCAAATATGTAAATTTTGATTATGTAAAGTTTATTGAGTGTGAATTCATGATTGCCTATGAAGCACAGACATGGACACATGGAAACAAACACGACACGTGGACATAAAATAATAATAAAAAAAGATACGACATGTCGTGGACACATTTTTTATATTTAATTAATTATTAATATAAAAATATATTTTTTTCATTATTCTTTATAAAAAAATCACAACACAAATTATATAAGAATAAAATTTAACTTCATAAATTTAATTTATATTATAAAACCTCTTGCTTATGAAAATTTGTTTTTAAAATTAGATATAAAATATTTCAAAAGAGTTCATTTAGTTTATAATCTAACTTATCTACTAAAATTTTAAAAAAAATTCTATGATTGCAAAAAGGGAATTACTAATGCTCGGCTTTGACGAATATTGGATGCACCTTAAATGCTTGATTTTGACGAATATTAGAGGTTGCTTCAACATGACAAGAGATGGGGCAGTTTCGACTATGGGGTATAATTAAGGCTATACATATATTTATAATTTTCTAGTTCCCGTGTCCTATTTTCTCGAAAGTGTTAAGCTCATGTCCGATGCGGTGTTGAGGTGTGTCCCGAATGTGTCTGTGCCTGAAAAAAATTCAGACATATATTTTATACTATCAGAAAAGTGTCGGGGTGTGTCAGACAAGTGTCATTATCTGATACGTGTTTGACACAAGTAAGATACATTATTAGAAGTGTCGGTGCTACATAGATGATTGCATTAAGAAATATATAATTATTCTCTTAGATATTTTAAAATAAAAGCTTCAAGTATGTTATTCCTAGCAAATAAAATGATGGAAATTTTGAGGAATTTTATGAATTATCAAACAAAAATTGATTTAGCTTGATGAGGATGCGTGAAGTCAAGTTCTATAGATGAGATGCGGGCATTTGAGATGTCATTGGTGATATTAGAGTAATATTCTTGATCTCTCATTTAGGTAATTTTTAAGACTGGAGGGTGCAAAGTGATTATGGAAGAACTATTTAAGTGTTATTTTTTAAGGAGTTTTAAGCTAAATGTTATAATCATTGAAGAATTAAGTGGAGTGATAGAGATTTGCATGTTTATTCTCATCAGAAGCATCAGATAAATTAATGTTTAGAGGAATATTTTATTTATACATTTAGTTGAATATTTTTTTAATAGTTTTAATTTATTTAAAAAGTACTTGTGATGGTGCCTATGACATCGAGGATAAGCACAATGTTGTTTATCATATATATTCTTGCAGTTTTGGATTTTGATTTTGAGGCATATTTTAGGGGATGGCTACGGGGCATATTTCAGTAAACGACTTCCTAGGATTGCAGTGCTTGTGGTGATTTTGTTGTATATATTTGGACAACTACGGAATTGTTCTTTCTGCTATGGCATCATCCACTAAAGCTAATCAAAATTTGATGATAATTGACGAAGAGTATTAATGATTATAAATGCTAATTTTGCATTATGTAATTATATTACTTTGATTAAACAAAGTTCTTTTTTCCAATTTCAATATTATGTGTGAGTTGGATTTATAATTCTTTTGAGTGCAGTACAAGTGTGATTATCTATTTTCAGGGGATGTCATCATTTCTGTATATTGGCCTGATTCTTCTATTTTTCTTTTTGACAATTTCTTCCCTTGATGATATTTCCAATACGTAATTTGTTGATGGTTTACTAGTGTTCTTGATTTTTTTCAGGTTCAACACAACTAGAAATTATTTGTGTTGATTAAATTACTTTTTCTCTTTGATTTTATATGGTTTTAACTTTCTTATTGATTTATTTATTTATTTGTGGATTGCATTATCCTTTGGTTTAATTCTAGTATTTTCTAGTTTAAAGTTAAAGAATGGAACTTTTTGCATATTTAGTGGTCTTTGAATATATTGTTGG
>NW_018237906.1:0-28028 GCF_001263595.1 Phalaenopsis equestris | reverse complement strand
TTGCCAAATACGTGATTCAATAATCATGTTTGGTTAAACAAAAAAAAAAGAATCATGTATGGTGAACGTTGATCAATTTAAAGAAAGGACAGTACTTCATGAATATTCTTTTGATGATGTTTTTATGAGAAATTGATTTTGCTGTTATTATGTGAATCTATATGTGATGCTGTTGAATCTGAATTTGCATTTATGATAAATCTTGTTCAGGAATTTGAGCCTATAAGTCATCAAAAGTTAGAACTGAAAGTTTGCGAACAAATATGAACTTGAACTTGCATGTTGGTATAATTACAGATTGTTAAATCGAACCAATCAATGACTATAGTTGACAAATTACATGGGTAATTTAAAAATACAGCCCTTGATGCAGTGCAGGTTGATATTATTTATTTTATACATTATTAGATATTTTCTTGTTTTTCAGTTCAGTGACATGTAAATTCGTTGAGCAAACTTTATGACGAGAGCTACATGAATTCAATATTGATGGAATTTGTTTATTTCAGAGAAACTTGAACTATGAAACTGCGTCCTTTTGTTCCATCCTAAAATTGCATAATTAACCACAATTATTTTTTATATAATTTGGCTAGTTTCTTAAAATTTTTTTATCTATAATGGGTACATCCTAAAACTGCATAATTAACCACAAGTATTTTTTATGTAATTCGGTTAGCTTTTTTAAGTTTTTCCATCTATATTGGCTAATTATGATTGTGTGATTTGCTTGCTCGCAATTGCATTTGCAATTCACTTTATTGGATTTATTTATAAGCCAGTTTTTTTGGAAGCGCATTAGAATTTTAGCATTTATTATTTGTTATATCATTTGCATAATTTGCATGAATTACATGATTATATTCATGAAAAAAGTTTTCTATAATTTGGTTTGTATTTGGCTTTTGATTGGCTTAAGGGTTGTGACGCGGGAGCGGGAATTTTCCAATTCACGAGTACAAAAGTTTTCTGTGGAATCTCGATACCGTGTTTGTGCGGTTCCATAGGTCATGGACTTGATTCCGCTATGCAAGATTCCGTTTGTCACGTGATCGATGCCATGACTGTGGGCCAAACGAGCAATTTTCAATCTAGTTATCAATTTCAATAGAGTTTTTATTCCTTTTCTAGCTTTTTATTCCTTTTCTATTTTTTTTTCTTTATTTCCAGTAAGATTATTTTATATTAGGAGCATATTTATATGTTTTATTTTGTTATTTTGAGACCTTAGTTTTGTTATTGAGTATTTTGGAGATTGTATTTTTTGTTTTCTACTCTAAGGGGTGTTGTATCCTTTTCTTTTTGCAAGTGGTGTATTTGTGTCTTGCTCAGGAACAGATGGTGAACTTCTTCGTCGCCTTTCTCTTGCTTCGTTGTTCTTGTTGTTTTCACCCATGTCAGCAGTCGATCAACGACGATCCCCGTCTGAATGCCATTTCTAAATACCTTTTGGAGCTCTAGAATAATATCATATGGTTTCAAAGCCCATCAAACTCTAAATTTTTAGGGTTTGTTTTTTTTATCCCAATTCAAAGCTCTCAAAAAGAAATCCCTACCATTCTCTATCAATTTCTGCCACAATTTCTCGCCTAACCGTAAATTATCAATATTTAACTTTTCTATCTCCACTAATAAGCAACTCCAACATCTATCATAAAAAATCTAAGCCTCTGACCAATCTTGATTTGCAATCTTACATTTGCCGAAAATCTAATCGTGAAATACAACATGTCACCTAGGAGATACCCATAATGAGGTGCCCAGTAATTTATTTTAGAAGGTATGCAACTGAAAATTCTCTAACTAAAGTAGAGGCTTGCCACTTTTGAGTGGAGTCAATCTTGTGATGTCATCTATAACTACAATGGTGACTCGTCAGATCGAGGGGTGAAATATTAGAGGAGAAGTTAGGATTTTGTTGTAAAGGTGAATATATTAAATTTTGATAGTAGCATGTATCCAGATGAGTTTATTGAGAGATTATAAACAATGAAACAAATTTTGGAGTACAAAGACGTTCCCAAGGATAATAATAAATTGTAGCTATCAAGCTCAAGAAAACACATCTTTGTGTTGGGAGAACTTGAACGGTATTCAATGGCGAGAAGGGAAGAATAAGATCACCGTCTGGTCTAAAAACGGAAAGGTAGATGCAACACAATTACCATCCTCCACATCATCAGTAGGATATGTTCATAGAACTCTGCCACTCGTGTCAAAGATATTTTTCTGTGGAGTACACAACTCAATGGCTCACTCAGGCTAAAATATGAGTTGGTGGAACCGGAGGAGCACACAGTAGTGAGGTATCTTGGAGGGTTGAGGTCTATCTATCAGTAATGTGGAACAATTGCATTCGTATTGATCCCTACTTGACATAGAGACTCTAAATTTGAAGGTGGAGAAATAATAATATCATCAGATGACCGCCACTCCTTACATGCAGAGTTTAACTAACAAGAAAACACTTAGTGGTGCATCAAAACTGCCCCCCGCCCGAGGAGAAATCATTCTGAAGTGGAGTAAAGGTGGAGACCACCAACACTTTTAAATCCGTCTGAATCAAGAAATACTTCAAGTGTCACAGTTTTGAGCATATTGAGTCGGATCACCCAAACATGAGAATGATCTCATTTACTGACCCAGGGGGCAATAGCAAATTTAGATAGTGATGGGAGGTACAAGAGAAGGTGATAGCACAAAAGAGTTTCAGCTTACAACTAATGAGGGTGAGATGCTTATGATTCAAATTGAGCCCATTAGAGAGGCTCCAACAAGACTAACATTGATTGACCTAGAAGGTAGTGATTCCGAAGAGTCAATACTAGAAAAAGGGAAGCACCTATTGAGGGATTTGCCGGATGTCCTGACTGAAGATTTATCTTTTAGGTGGCAGCCACTGCGAGTGATCCAACATGGCATAGATTTCATTCTTTGTTCGGTTCTTTCAACAGACATGTTTATCAGATATGCTCAGCCAAGTATGGGGACGGGGAGAATCATGTTACATATTTAATGGATTGGGGCTTGATTTATGAGAATACCCGTTTATGTGTAATTCAACTCGATTTGTGATAGAAAATACTATTACTTATTTTATCAAGGCAGACATTAGAATGACACATGGGTTTTTTAGAGTTGCCTAGAATGAACATGTGCATAAACGGTGAATTTTTTTCTCAGAAACAATGAGATAGTGACATTTTTTTATGACGATGTAGATCAATTTCAAAAGTTTTTTATGAAGAAGACAAAACTTCTATCCAGGGAGAATAACTCGGTCGAGGGCATTTTCCCGTGACGTGGGAGCTGGAGTTTCTGTAGAATCGCGATCCCGTGATGCAAGATTCCAACTTTCACAGAATCAATGTACCTTAACTGTGAGATACTGATCATGCAATTTTCAATCCGATTATCAAATTCAACGGGATTTTTTTTTTCTTTTCTCTTATTTCATAATTTTTTATTTCCAATTAAGGTTATTTTTTTTAGAAGCATATTTATATGTTGTGTTTGGCTATTTTGAGAACTTGTCTTTGTTTTCGAGTATTTTGGAGATTGTATTCCATGTTTTCCACTCTAAAGTGTGCTATATTCTCTTCTTTTGCAAGGGTGTATCTGTATCTTGCTCAGGAACATGTGGTGAATCTCTTCGCCGCTCATATCTCGTAATTTCATTGTTCTTTTCGTTGTTTTTAGCCAGGAACAGCTCATACACACGGATCCCCTTCCGAATGCCGTCAATACTTTTTATTTCCACTTCCTTGCTATTCGACAACCACCTTCCCGCCAAACCTGCGTACTAAATATTTTCTAGGAGCCCTCGAGCGGTATCAGATGGCTTGGGTGGCTCGGGTTTTGTAGCTACTTTATGACATCAAGGATGAGTATTAAAGCTGCTGTCATTTGTGATGTTTGGAGGGTTGCTGGCTTTTGTATTATATGGCATTTGTACGGCGGCAACAGGTTTTCCAGGACTGTATTACTTATATTGATTCGGTTTTGTTTAGTGCTTTGTTTAGCTATTATATCTGTGGGAATCTGAATTATAGCCATTTTTGCATAGATATTTGGATGATCTGAGATTTGTTCCTTATGTTATGTTGTCGTCCAACTGACTAGAGAATTAATGATTGTAAGTAAATTTTTTTTGAATTTAATTAAATATGTTGATTCGATAAAATTTCTCCTTTTAGTTTTGATCTTGTGTAAAAGTTGGATGTGCTACTCCTTCAAATTAGTACAAGTGTAACTACAAAATCATAGTTATCATTACAATTGCATGATATCTGTATAAATGAGCAGGTCAATAGGAATTATAGCAAACACTTTAAGAATGTTAAGCAAGATTATTTGAATGCAGTCCACATTTGAATAAGAAATGACAAGTTAGCAAATTTTGAGTGCCCTTGAGGGTAAGATTGATATCCTCTACTACAAATTTCTTGGGTGGAAATATAATAGTGATTTTCATAATATGTTCATACCCTTTTGTCTATTATTACCATATCTAATTCATTAGATATGGGATGTGTAGTAGAAATTAACATAAGAATAAGATCTCTCTCTCTTTCTCTCTCACTCGTGCGCATATGCACACTCTTAGAATTAGTCATTTATTCGTTATGCATGCTTGCTTTTGCAGTCATGCCTATTGGCATCCAAATAAACTCAATTTAAAATGAAGTAGATCAACAAAATGGACTTGTAGAGTTTCGATGAGATGAATTTAAATTCTTTGATTCCACGTTTGCATCAGTTGGTATCTAATCGGAAACATTCCACTTATGCTCTCTATTTTGAGAACTTCGGCTTTACTTGGATACCATCATTAAACTCCACCCTTTTAGCCAGTCCATCTACTCTACCTCCTCAGCAAGCAACCCACACCACTTGCCTTCTCATAAAGTCTTCACCAAAATTTCTCACAAAATTATCCACAAATCTCTCCATAAATTTGGATTCAATTAAACCCATAGAGATTGAATCAAATCTCCTTTTACATTGAAGCCAATTCCCCCCAAAACCATCATAACACGGCACATCTTTGGTCAGATTTCAGTTTTTATGAAAGCTGTGTGTCTCAGTTTATTTTTTGGAGATTTAGTGCTTATGATGGAATGTCGGTTTGATATCTCGATTTTTAAATAAGAATTTGTTGTGAATGTCCAGTTACTGTCTTCATTAAATAGGAAGGTGAGATGATGCTTTTTGTTCTTTGTCAGCAGAATTAATTTTATACGTGGTGTTTAATTTCGTGCATTAATATTCTGTATTATTGTTTCAGCTTTATGACATTAGATCCATGAAAGAACTTGAATCTTTTCGAGGGCATCAGAAGGATGTTACTGGTGAGAAAATTTCCTCAGATCTACATTTTGTTAAAACTTTCTAATCATTTGCTCAGTTATTTAAAAAAGAAAAAGGAGTTTTACGTCAAATTAAGACTCACATCTTTGTTTGATTTCAATGATTCATTTGTTTTGAAATTTTCTTTTGGTTTTTCACGGAAAATATTTTGCAAGAAGTAATATTTAAAGTGGAATTTATTTTGGAGGGAAAAATGAACCAAAGCCTGTTGCTTCTTTGTTTGAACTGTGAATGAAATTCTATTCCCTTACATGAAACGTGTCTTTGCATGTGATCAAGCTTGTTAGAATAATTTATAGCAAGATTTTGGCTTGGTAATTTATTTGTTTATTTTTCACTGCTAACGGATAGGTCACTTATGGCTTGATTTATGCACAAGGAAACTAATTTAATATGCATACATTTGAACTGTTTAAATGAGCTTGTATTTGTTGGATATCACTTGTCCGTCTACTTTTTATTTGATTTTCATAATTGATGACCATAAATCTTTGCATAGTTTCCACTAAAACCAAATTAAATTAAAATAATGTTGGTGGAATTGATGAAACTTCTATATCAACAAAATTGTTGTAAATTGAATTAAATGTACTATATAATTTAAAATTAAATGCATACGTTATCATAACTAATGTAGAATATTACTTGGATATTTGTTAAAATATAGTTGCTTTAAAAGCTGCAAGATAGATGATGAAAATACTAGAAATATAAGGGTATGCTTGCCACATATATAAGAGTAATATTTGATTTTGTAAATTCTGGATCTATTTTCAAATCAGGTGACATTGCCTTATGCTATGTTTGATGTTGGCCCCAACTTTGGATGAACAAAAGGTTAATAGGTGATGTTAAGTCAATAGTCAAGCCAATAACTTATGTAAATACTAATGACATTGCTACCAGAGTCAACCCAAACCACAATGGAAAAACAAATATTTTTATTTGCAGCAAATAAACGGTTACAAAATCACAACGAAAAGGAAATATAACAACAAACTCACAAAATTAAAAAAGTCAATTAAAATGGGTCCCATGAGTGGTGATCGGTGAAAGAGGTTATGAGTTGGTTGTCGGTGCGATCGAGAAGGTAAGGGGAGGGTTGGTCAGCTGCAGGGACAAGGTTGCGGCTATGACTTGCAGTGTGAGTTGTATGGGCTGAGACAACGATTAGGTGACAGGGAGTTGGTTTGACAAGGCTAGAATTGCAGCTAGGATGTGGGGGAAGGGATTTCTTGATCTTGGATAGCATAAAGGTGGCAGTAAATGGGTTGGTTGGCTGCTAGAAGGCTACGACGAGGAATGACAACATGGTGGAAGGGGGCTACTTGGTAGGCGGTTGCAGGAAAACAACGAGAGTGTTTGCCGAGTGGTTGCAACGAATATGGTGAGAGTCTTTGCGAAGGCAAGGCTGTCTAGGAGATGTGGCAACGAAGGAGATGGCTGGAAAGGGGTTTCAGAGGAGTTGACTTGTATAAATATCCCTGTGGGATTGAGCTACAACCAAAGTACAACTCAAACCTTTGGAGAAGGTCACCGCCTCGTACATGATAGATCCAGAACAGAGCACCGCTTGTCGTCAGATACATTCCTAGAAGGGAAAACAACCCTAGCTGCTGACCTTGAAGCATGGAAGAAAAAACTAAACCCTAAGACAACATAACAATATATTTACCATAAGTACTAGTGGTTAGAATAGGAAGGAAATTCAAATAAGACAAGGGATCTAGTAGGAAAAAGGTACCGTGGTAATGTAGCTGCTACAACACCATGACCCATGCTCCCGCGTCAATTTCTCGATTTTGGGGGAGCTTCGACTTTATTCATCGAAGCTTCTGTTTCCTTGTAGCGTGGAGTCAAGTCTGTCACATTGATGGTAGCAGAGATATTGCAATACTCTGGGAGGTCAATCATTTATGTGTTGTCATTCCACAACGCATCTTGATAGAAAAAATATGGATTCTATTTTGGGACATTTGGAGTTGGAGCTACACATAGCTGTAGGTTTCCATAATGGTACTCTCGAGCCCCTAAGTCTGAAACTCGTTACAGAGGAGTTCATCGCTAGCTTGCTAGCAAAGCAACTTGAAAAAAACTATTATAGAGGCGAGACTAGATGTATCTTTCAATGGAATCCCAACAGCGACTTACACGACCTTCTCTATCGGTTTCTTCTCTGCTGTTGTAAATCTCCTTGCAGGTCCTTCTTTGCGTTTTCTTTGCCACCAGAACTCTCCTTGCAGTCTTCTTCGTTGGAACTCTCCTATCAAGCAACATCGAGGACAACCAGTTCTCTCCATGCAGGTTGTAGCCCCTTTTCTTTGTCGCCAGAAATCTTATTTGTTAGCAACTTGCCCTGCAAAGGATAGTATTTTGCTACAGGCCCTTCTCACTGCAATGCCTTTTCCTTCAATAGACCCTCCTCCAAAACTTTTATCTTTTTTTTTTAAAGCTTTATCCTGCATATTATTTTTCTACAGGTTGTCTACTTGCCTGCAAACTCCTCTGCAGCATTATCTGTATGAGTTTTTCGCTTACCTACAGACACTGCAGAAACTGCAGTCAAAGACAACCGCAGTTGTCTAGTTCTCTGCAAACTCCTCTACAACATTACTTGTAGGAGTCTTCCGTCTAGCTGTAGACACTGCAGGAGCTGCAACCAATGACAACTGCAGTATATGATTAATACTTCAAGTTCTACCTCTCATAATTTTTCTCGCCTATTGTTTGATTTTTTTCTAATCCAAGTATTAGAAAATAATTTATTTATGTGAGAAGTTATGAGAAGTAAATTATTTTATTGAATTGGATTTATTTCCTTTCTTATTTTTAGTTTTTCTATTTTATTTTGTTTCCCTTATCTCCAAATTAATTATTGAATTGATTAATTGGAGATATTAAGAGTTATATCTTTCATTTTTATGTTATTTCTTGTTTATTTTTACTATTTTAGGATTCATCTAAGGGTTATTTATACCCGCTTTTCATATCGATTAAAATATTCCCTATTATTTTGAATTTCAACAAATATATGAGAATTTTAAATTGTTATTTTGCGTTGATTTTAATTAATTCTACATGTATTCTGAAACAAATTAGATTTGAGCTTAAGGGTTTGACCGGCGTAACATTCTCAGATGATTAATTTTAACAATTTAGGGTTTACGTCGGAGCACATGCGGGTATGCAAGCTTATTGGGTTGAATTGATTTTTAAATAGTTTGGCACACAAGCATTCTTTGACATTCTAATCGAACATTTAGCATGGTGGTCGGAGCATACCCTAAATTTATTGGTTTGAAATGACTTTTAGATAGTTTTATTGTTATTTGCACACATGTGTTATTATTGAGATTTATCAAATATTTTTTACTTTCATTTTCACTTTCTGTCTGCTCTTGTATTTTGAGTTGTGGATCCGATGGTGAGTTGAACAAATATGCATATTGTGAGTGTTGAATGATGTTGATATTTGTCTTAATAGGAATTACATTGCATGTCATGGGGTCCGCAAAGCTCTACTCATACCCTTATAAATAAGAGAGGTGGAATGCTCATATCTCCTCATATTTGCTTGGAAGCTTGGGGATTGAGTGCTTTGGGATAACCAAGGATATTTTGCTCTTTGCTCTTTGTGTGCAAGCTTTTTGTGTCTGCTTCAATTCTTCAATAAGTTTGTTATGAAATCACCTTTTCTAGTGAATTCAATTGAGTGTTTTTTTTAAATTTTTGCAAAATACTATTAATATTCATTTGAATTCTTGATTTTGCAATTTATGTTTTAGTGAAAGTTTTGTCAAGTCTTTTAGTTTAGTCAAAAGTCAGGCACCATTTCGATAGTATTACGACAACATTTTAACGTCTCCTCCTTGATGGGGAGGTAGAGAATCGAAACGAGTTTGTCCACCATGCCAAGAAAGGCATGTTTGGTGGTTTGCGCCATGACCTTAAGCGGTGCATCCCACTACCCAATGCAATGCACATATGGGTCTTCAAACACTGGCGTCTCAATTTCTTCAAACATTCGCATATGGATCCGAACCTAAGTGAGGGGTTTAAACATTCACACATGGAATTAGAGCAGTAGGGAGAATGTTTGGTAGTGGGAGGAAGAAAAGGGAGCAGGAAGGTTGGGTGTAAATCGGAGAATGAGAGGGAAGGAGGGATACTTGACGGTAGTTGGGAGAAAGGGGGAGAGTTGGGTGACCGAGAGAGTATGTTGGGTAAAGGAGCTGTGATCTTTTTGTGAGGAAGGCACTCGGAGAAGGAAGTCGGGTGTTGACCTCGGTTGAAAGGATTGGAGGCTAACGAGTGGGCTGGAGGAGAAGTTATGTATAGAGAAATTATTAATCTTTTTCTTTTTATTTATTTATTTTTTTGAATTGGCTTCTTTTGATTGGATGGCGAGGTGACAACACGTGAAGAAAATGGGATTGGCGGTGGAGCGGAGGAGGGAAAGGCATAGGTGAAGAGTAGAGGGGAAGGTAGCCGTTTGGGGTAAAAAGCTTTTAATAATTTGCACCCAAGGGCACACAATAATATATATATATATATATATATATAAATGTTGTGCACCTTTGGGTGGAAAGCTGGTAGGTAGTTGCGTTATCTGTCGTACCTTTAGCTCGGGTTCGATCTCTACAGGGACTGATATCATATATGGGGAGTGGTCATCTTAAATACCACCCTTTTGAATATGCACATGTGTGCGTGTAGATATGTATGTATATCTTGATATGTATGTATATCTTGATATGTATGTATGTATGTATGCCATTAAAATTCATGCATTTTCCCCTTGTTTTTATCCATTTTGAATTGTATCATGCTCTTGAACTCCGTGTCGGGGTTCATGCATGAAAATCTAACAATATGGGTGTCGCTTTTAGGCAAAATTAACGTCCCATACACACTCGTGTTGTCTGTTTTACTATCAACAATCATTTTAGTGGCTTTGATGAAAATTGAGATGATTTGGATCTAAATCATGCTTGTCGTATTGAAGATCTAGTGTTTTCATCATGTTCACTCGTTTAGATCAATTTTGATCATTTGGACGTGCACGTGCGATTTGTTTTGCATATTGATGTCATTTGAGTAATCTCAGTGATGCTCGAGGCATAGTAGTCTTGATTCTTGTGCGTCGCTTATGATGGCAAAAATCCATTTTGTGAATATGTATTATTGTAGTTCTGTATAGTTGAAGGTATCTTATGCTTGATTGTGTTTTGTCGCATTTATCGTTTACTGCCCTTTGGTGGCGTACGTGTGAGGGTTAACTAAAATCTTATGATTTTTTTTTTTATCTCGAGAACACATGCAATTAAGTGCCATAATAATTCATTTTGCGTGCATTAAGAAAGGTATATTGAAAGTTTTTTTAATTATTCTTAAAATACATATGATGAATAACCTTGCAGAACAAAAGCAATTTCATGCTTTATGGAATGTTAAATCTAACTTTGTGGAAATAAACAAATGGAATATGTGATGCTTCAACTTGATTGTTTTTTTATACTTGACATGCATAAAAATGAGACGCTGCTGTTTTTCCACTAAGAAAGTTAGTGGTGAATGGATTGGATTTGATTTTTCTTTCCGATTCCCATCAGTCCTTGGTTAAGACTTGAATTTTTTATAGCAATTTATCTTGAAATATAAAAAACAAAGTTTCTGATAACATAATGTTTTTAACTTATGGCTGCGGAGCCTTATTGAATATTTTGGTTGTTTGCTTTAATATCTCTTTTTTGAACCAAAATCATAACATTTTTCTGAACAATTTTTTGCTTCATGCTTTATTTTTGGGGACAAATTGGAGATGATTTGAAAATTATGAAAAGGCCTGAATTCAGATAAAGATGACAAAGAAAAATATAAGGGAAACCACACATTTTCTGAATTATAGAGCATCAGCTTGCTTTTTCTTTTACTTGTTTTATGAAGTTCTTTGCTTTTGGTTTTACAATATGTGAATTTATATGCTTGATGCGAGAGATATGTTCATGTAAATATTTAGCTTGCAACTGTTTGTTGTGAATCATTGCTATTTTGTGGTGTGTAACAATCATGTTTTTGCAGATAACTAGCAGTCGATCATGTACATCAAATTTTAAGTTGACTACTAACATTATTATGTTTGTTTCTACCTTATTGTGCTAGCTTTGGCTTGGCATCCATTTCATGAAGAATATTTTGTTAGTGGAAGTTTTGATGGATCCATCTTCCATTGGCTTGTTGGGTAATCCTTCTTTGATGATCTTTTATTCATTCAATATCCATGTCTCATGATGTTTATTTTGAACTCTTTAACTACTAATTTACTGGTGGTGTAAGTAGTAATCTTATACGCTTGCAAGATTTATTGAATTATAGCTCAATAATATGCCTGTGCTAGAAGAGTAATAGAAAACTAATTCTACACGAGAAATCTACTTATTGAGTGCCAAGTTTATCTGCTGTTTTTTTGTTTAAATTCTTGTTAACATATCTAAATGCACCATAAATAACCTTTGATGCTTGGGCTCAAAACTAGGATTTAATTGATGGGGGTTGATAGGTGAGACGGAGGTAAACTCAATAAAGATCCTATAGTTTTATCATTGCGGGTCTACCTATAGACCCAATCAACCAATACAACAACAACAACAACAAGTCTTTCTCTACTAAGTGGGGTGGGCTACATGAATCCTTTTCTCCATTGCGCCTTATTGAGTGTCATATTTTCATTTAATTGTAGAAAATTAAGATCATTTTTTATACAATATGCCCAAGTCTTTCTAGGTCTACCTCTGCCTTGCTTAATGTAAGTCAAATCTAATACATCCACTCTCCTAACCGGATCATCATATGGTCAAGAATTAATGTGACCAAATCATCTAAAACGACTTTTTCTACTTTTGTCCCCCACTGGAGCTACACCAACCTTATCAAAGATATATTCATTTCACATTTTGTCTCTAAGTGTAAAACCACTTATCCACCTAAGCATTCTTATCTTCGCAACACTCAACTTATTTATGCTTCTCTTTTAAAGGCCAACATTTTGCGCTATAGAGCATTACAAGTCTCACCACCATCTTATAAGATTTTCCTTTGAGTCTAAGCTATATTTTTTTATCACAATATAGGCCCGAAGCGTTCCTCCACTTCAACCAACCAACTTGAATTCTTCTAATAACATTCCCATCTATATCACCACTTTGAACAATAGACTCGAGATATCTAAAGCAATCACACCTTTTAATGATTTTATCATCCATAGTTACAATTCTGTCAGTAGAGCTACTACTAAAATTACATTCTATGTATTTTGTTTTAGTTCTACTAAAACAAAGGTTTTTAGACTCTAATGTTGACATCCATAATTCAATTTTTTCTTGAGCTCTTTTACTTGTCTTATCCACAAGAAGGATATCATCATCGATAAGCATACACCAAGCTGCATCCTCCTGTAAATGTCCAGTAAGAGCAACCATAACTAAAGCAAGAAGATATGGGCTTAAAGCGGATCCATGATGTAATCCAACTGATATAGGAAAATAATTGGTCAATCCTTCTGTTCGAACACAAGCAACAACTCTAGTATACATATCTTTAATGACTAGAATATGAGTCATATCAACACCTTTCTTCTCTAGAATTCTCCAAAAGGATATCAATTAGAACCTTATCGTAGGCTTTTTCTAAATAAATAAAAGCATATGTAGATCCTCTTTATTCTCTTTTTACTTCTCCATCAAACCTATCAATAAATGTATAGCTTCTATAGTCGACCTGCCCAACATAAATCCAACATTAATACGAGAAATCTGTGCAATACGTATTAACCTATGTTCAATTATCCTCTCCCATAATTTTAAAGTATGACACATCAACTTAATTCCTCTATAATTTGCACACTTGTGCATCCCCTTTATTCTTAAAAATAGGAACCAAAATACTCTTTCTTCACTCAGGCTTCTTTTTATTTTTAAAATAATATTAAAGAGTTTAATAAACTAAGTAACTCCCAAATCTTCTAAATATTTTCACTCTTCAATTGGGATTTCATCAGGTCCTACAGACTTTACACCCTTGATTTTCTTTAAAGCCTCAACAACTTCTTTTTTACTAATGTGACCGTAAAAATGAAACATATTATTATTATTAACAAATTTAAGATCACTAAGGTCTATTGTATCTTCAGAAACTTATTGAAAATTTTATCAATATAACTCACCCACCTATGTTGAATATTATTTTGTGATTTTCACTCACATATATATTTTCACTTCTTTAGTATCTAATCTATTATAAAAATCACTAAAAACAGAAGATAAAGATCACTAAAAACAAAAGTTTTAGCGTCACATATTGTTCTCTTAGACTCCTTACAGTCTATGTTATATTTTTCACAATTTTCTTCGCTTTTACATTAAAACCAATTTTTATAACATAACTTCTTATATTTTATCATTTCTTACACATTATTATTTCACAACCAACTATTTTTATTTATAAAAATTTTTCCTTTTGATTCTCCAAGTACATCTTTTGTTACTTGTTTAAAGTGTTTGTTACTTTATCTCACCTAGAATTTGCTTCTTCATGAACATCATAAATATTGAAATCTCGAAGTTTACTCGTAAAAATAATTTTTTTTTGTCTTTTAGGTTCCCCATCTAGTTTTATGACTGATTTCTGGTAATCTTTATTTTACAACACGCCATATAATTTTGTGACAATTATTCAGTACGTCGCTTCTGGGGACTCTGTAGCATTTATACAATGATCAAAATGATTTATATCATGATTTTTCGATAAATTTTACGGTGGCTGTTGACTACCTAGCACAACTCTTTACTTTTCAGATTCGGTATTTGGGACCCGACAATGCGAGTGTTAGACCCTATCAACCAATATTATGAGAATCTAAGCTGTAATATTTAGGAAGTTTGATTAAACATTCGTGGGTTGCCTCCTTTTAGATTTTGATTAAAGTTGGTGCAAGTATGTATTGAAGATATGCTTTTGAGATTGACACCATGTCGTTCATTGAAGGGTTATAATAGCTTGATTGAATGGTTCAAAGGTGTGCAATATGATCACTTGTGGTTCAGAGGTACTAGACATGATTGACGGTCTCAGATGCATGGCATGAACATCCATTGTCGTCAATTTTTGTCTTGTAGAAGCATGTCTAGGATACAAGGCTTGGTAACATTTGAGCTAACTCCAAATCGGTATTTATATGTTAGTTTTATTTTTATTTATTTATTTGGGCAGATTGTGTGCTTGAACTCGGTTCTTGAGATCCTTCACTTTATTTCCTACTAATTTCCTATGAGTACAAGCACTGACAAATAAAAATAATTGTAAAAAAATAAAATAAAAAAGAAAACATCTGATATGTTTGCTAGTGCAATAGTTGAATGAAGTAATTATTTGTCATTATGATGATCTTAGACAGATTTTTCTTGGAAAAGCTTGTGAATCAAGCGTGATTTGATTTATGGCCTTATAAGTTGGTTGGTTGAGGTATAGATTCTTAAGCATGCCCCTAAATGTCGGGGTTGATAACCTTTAGGACGAGGAATGCCCAAAAGTGGACTGAAAAACTCTAAATACAGAGAGTTCCGTGAATTATGTTTGACTTGATTGGTTACTGAGTTTATGTTGGCCCATTTAATTTGGTTTGTTTAATGGCCTTGTAGCGTGTAAATTGGCTTAAACAAATAGGTTGAGACTGATACCGGAGTTGATCCAAACCCCACAATAGGAAAAACTAATAGTACTTCTTTGGAAACAAATAGAAAGTTACAATCAAACACACTTGAAAGAGAAAATACAACACATGAAACACAAACTAATGTTAGGGCGGATCCCGGGTGAAGGTGGTGATGGTTAGCGGACTTGGTGGGATTGTGGCAATGGTAGGGAATGGGTTTCCGGGTTGTTGGTGAGGAGCGGCAGCAATTATTGGTTGCTGGAACAGCAGTGCAGCAAGGGGCAGCAGCCCGGGTGAAGGTGGTGATGGTTAAATGGCTTGGTTGGATAGTGGCAAGGTAGGGAAGGGTTTTCCGGGTTGTTGGTGAGGAGCGGCAGCGATTATGGTGGGTCGGAACAGCAATGTAGCAAGGGGCAGCAGCCCAAACGACAACAGTTGGCTGTTTGGGGTGGCTAGACATCAGGAAAACAACAAGGGGAAAGCGTTGTGGCAATGACAGCAAGCTAGAATGATGGAAACGGCTGGGTGGGTGGTTGGAACAACATAAAATAGCTCGGATGGCTGTTTCCGGTCGGCAAATGCGGCGGATATTGCGGGCGGCAATGACGGCGGCAGCGGCGGTGAAGGCGTGGGACAGCCCAATGAGGACTATCCAAGGGCTGTGCTACCGAGAAAATAGCTGGAGAATGAGGTACTGCAGCAAGATAACAACGATACTGCGGTCGGGGCGGCTGCATCAAGGAGGAAGGCGTGGCAACGAAGCGAGAGGGATGTGGGATGGGATAGGGAATATAATCACCACCTGGAAATCAAGATACAATCGAAGCACTACTTGGAACCCTAAGATACATATCTTAAAGGGAAGAGGAGATGTCGACGGTTATCCCGATACAAAACCCAAAAAAAAAAAACTGATTTCTAAACCCTAATACAATACACATATAGGAAATGATTCAAAAGAAATGAAAGCATAAGAAAGGAAAATAGGGTTATTTCAACGCTTCTCCCGCTATAGCTATTCTCGCGGTACTATATGCTACAGTACTGCTGAAAATTTGAGTGGTAAGAACCGGTTTCCGAGACTTAACATCAAGTGGAAGGTCTATGAGAGGGACTTGCAACTTTAAGGGTGAGAGAAGTTACGAACTTTGAATAAAGAAGCTTGGGAGTAGGCTTACAGCCTTGCTTTGGTGGTTTACTTCAACACGCATTGATGCCCCTTTGATCAACTTTGAATTAAAAAGCTCAAAATTGTGCTCTTGGCTTCTTTGTTATATCAGTATGGCAACAAAAAGCACACTGGACTCGTATAAGCACGCCAATAAGCATTCCAACCTTTTAAGAAATATGCTAGCATATTGCAAATTGTATTGATGTAACTTTAACACCAAAGTTATCCCATATTTATGCCAAGGGCTCCCATCAGTGATCCCTTTTTAACCTAAATGATTATAATGCACAATTTAAAGTTTTTCTAAAATTAAGGCTTAGCTCAACTCAATTAAAATTTTTGATTTCGAGTGGAAGTTCAGCTTACTTGAACTTAACTCATTGCTTGCCTTAGGTCCATTAATCTAGTTAAAAATATGCACAGCTTCCATGTTTTTATTAACTTTCATTTTTCTAAGCTGTGTTGTAGTCCCCATTATCTCATAAGGAGGATTTGACTTAGTAGGAGGCTTTATTGGTTTTCTCCAATTTTGCTTAACCATGGAGCCCACTTTTATTCATAACATTTCAATAATGAAAGGAATTGTAGGTTCTGCTTAGATTCTTTGTTCAAGATTTAAGATTTTCATATGCCAATGGGTCCTACAACAGCATATTTAGCTCGTTTTTTTTTTCCCTAAACTACGGATCACGGTTGGGAAAGACGCATTGCCTTTCTTGATGCACTAAGATTGAACCTTAATATACAAAGTATGGTGGGTGGCAGTATTTGATTCTTTACTTGACGAAAAATTTTCTGGGTCGTGGGACTATGAAGATGGCCATTGGGATGAGACCACATTGGTATGCTTATCCCATATTTTTTCTAAGATTTAATAAAAATGATAAAAGTAGTGTGCTCTCTCAATGCTATATTGACATGTTTACATCTTGGGATGGGCTATTAGTCACATGCTGTAGAATTCTGAATATAATTTTATTTCTGGCTCACTCAAATCAATTACACCTTGCTATAATAATAATAATAATAATAAAATGAATCAAAATAAGAATCCCTCCAAATAGGATTCAAATAGAAAAATAGGAGAAAACATAAATAAAAACACAATTAGTGAAATATATTCTGAGGAAAGAAAATTAAATTCTTCCGAATCAGTTATATTTATTGGCACTTTCTTACACTCGTTAGTCTGAGGAAAAAAAAAAATAAATTTCTTCCTAATATGTTATGTTAATTGACACTTTCTTACACTCCACAAGTTAGGTTGTGTATATATTGTACAAACCAAGATGGGACTTCAATTTCATCAGGAGGGTAGTGTTTTGGAGAGAATATTCACAATCTGAAGTTTTTTTGGAACATAGTTGAGTTGAACAATTCAATTAATCTTTTTTTGAGATAAAATGTCTGTCAATTTTGATATGTTTAGTTTTGTCTTGATGCACGAGATATATGGCTATACTGATAGCTCTTGTGTCTTTCATCTCAAACTTAAGCTCCCTTAATAGATTTTGAATCCACTTTCCCTCTCACATTCATAGTGCAAGAGGGCGATATTCAGATTCTTCACTATGAGAGAAAATAGCTTGCATTTTCTTCTTCCACATGACGAGATTGTCCTAAACGTATCAACAACATTCAGTGATTGATTTTCTATCAATTACCTCTACCGCCTAGCTGACATCTTTATATATCCCAGCATCATGATTTTCATATCTTTTGAAGAGTAAACCATATCCAGTTGTCATCTTCAAGTATATCATGATTTTGTTCCAAATGATCATCATTTGGATTATTCATATGCTGGCCTATTACACTCATTGAATACATAATATCAAAACTTGTGTGTGATAGGTAAAGTTTTTTGCTCATAAGTTTTTGATATTGGTAGGACTTAATTCTGGCTCTCGAGAGTCTTAGGTCTGCATGGTGTTCTTGATATGATCAGTGCTTCTTCTGGTTTAGATATAAAATTCTTGATAATTAGTGCTTTGTTAAGGTGGAGTAAAGACAATTGGGATAGTTTCTGTGACAAAATTTGGTTTTTCGAGAGGGTTGTTTGAGGGACAAAATTTGATTTAGTTAAAGGAGAAATGACATGTATCTTGGAAAAAGTCTCAAGTTTAATATATTGTCATATTGTTGACTTTTCCTTATTAGATTTAGGAAAATAAGATTGATTGTCAAAGAAGGTGAAAAGATCTTTGGACTTGTATATTTTTCATATTTGATTGGTTGGGGAGTAGCATTTATGCCATTTTTTATTTTAGTAACCAAGGGGATGCATTTGAGAGACATGGGATCAAATTTGGTGCAATGTTGTTGTTGAGTGTGAGCAAAGGCCGAACAACCAAATATCTTTAATGGGGAAGTCAGAAGAAAGAGAACCTATATGTGGGTAGAACCACATTAGAATATTATGATGAATTTAAAATTTTTATTATTCTATTGATGAGTATGTGGCAGTGAGAATGTCTTCCCCCAAAAATTATTTAGGTATATGATTAAACAACACATTGACACAACCACCTCAAATAGGTCTCTATTTTTCCTTTTAACACCCCATTTTGTTGAGAATCCACACCTAAACTTATATGGATAAATCCATGCTTAAAAATATAAGGGCTAAAGATGTAATTAAGTATTTCCCTGCATTATCAGTTTTAAGAATTTGAATTTTGCTTTAGAATTTATTAAGGATCATGGAATGACAGGATTTAAATATGGTGGTTGTTTCACTTTTTTTTTCGTAAGGTTTTTTTTTTAGTTGCTCTTTTGTGGTCATTTATGAATGATACAAACTATTATGCTTCATTTATATTGTTTAATTGTGAGGTTCTTCGAATATCACTATGAATTATAGGGAAAATGTTGTGAAAATTTGTATTGCAATTTAGCGTTTACATGTCTGATATGTTTTGCATTAATAAAGGTTAGGCTTTCTAGTGATAAATAGACATGGAAATTTTTTTTCCATGTATGCAAAATTTGGATGACAAGATGACTGACATGAATTTCTACTAGCACAACGTTAATAAAATTTGAACTTGACTCATAATTACTACTTGACGGATGATAATTCCTATCAATTAAGTTTTTTTTTTCTTTTTGCGCAAGTGTAGACCACAATACATCTCAACATTGCTAATCACCTTCCCCAAATTCACAGCTTGAAAATTACAACAATTGGAATAAAATGTTGTCACATTTTTAAGTCACTAGTAAGTTGGTTAAGTGTAGGTTATAGTTTAATTTTGGAACATAAAGAATAGAGTATTGATGAAGATCCTTTGTCGATTTGTCTGATCCAATTCTTACTATTGGTGAAAATGAATCATCAGCTATTGAAACTACATAGCGACTAGTACATGAGTTGTAATTTTTGAGGATATTGATTCTCTTGTCATATGATCTGAGACTCCATAGCCAATTATCCAAAGTTTTGATTTATTGCTTTGTACACCAAAAGCGTTGAATAAGATATCTTGGTGTGCTAACATGATAATACGTTGCTCAACAGAGGATAGCGATGCTTGTTCAAAACAAGAATTATTGCTAAAAATTTTTGGTAGTGTCTCAATTTGCTCTCTGGTGAACATGTTGAATTTTGAATTATTATTGTTTGTGACAATAACGTTTGCATCGTTCTCCTTATCATATCATTCATTGGATGGCTTCCAATTTACAGCTTTATCATGTAATTTCCAACAATTTTCTTCACATGATCATGTTCTTATAATGGTTGCACAACGGTCGTCTTTTCTTGGGCTTATTATTTTGAGATATGTGAGTGCATAAGCCTTACTTTCAGCATATGGTGTGGTGTGATGTCTGTCATCATTAACTTCTTTTTTATTTCCTCCCTGTGGATGGTTGGAATATGTTTAATTCCATGATTCTCCCATTGACTTCATCTAGCTCTTTATCGAGGCTAAGAAGGATTTTTATAGTCCTTTTTATTCAATAATCTTCTTATACAAGATAAAATCAAAAGAGCATTTCCAAGAATAAACCTCGTGCACGTCTAGTTGCAGCCAACAACATGTGAAGAGTGTTAAAATATCGAGTAACACTCAATTCTCTTTGTCGTAAATCATGTAGTTTGGTCTTAGTCTCAAATATCTCGAAGGAGTTTTTCGTACTAAAGTAAATTTCACGTGCAACCTCCTATATCTCCTTGCGTATATTATAAAGCAGAAAGTTCTCTCTAATTTTCATGTTCATGAAATTTATTAACCATCATATAATTATATAGTCGTCAGTTTTCTAGGTCCAATGATTGGAATATCTGTCATTTATGGAGCCGAAATTTCATCTATGAGATATTGATATTTTCCTCTACCACAGATGCACATGAATACGAACTGCGATCGTTGAAGAAAATTATAACCATGCAATTTATGGTTCTTGACTATGAGAGTAATTTTCGGGTTCTGTAGAGACTGAGATGTAGGATGGATCCAGAGGTAACTTCCTAAGAAGAACATTATAATGTCATGCCATGTTTGGTCGTGATAAGATTATGAAGTTCGAATTTGGAAGACCTGTTGCCCAAACGAAATGAAAGGAGGATCGTTAGTTTGACTGCTCAATTGGACGAGCGACAGTAACTAAAGGAACAATGATAGAATTTGTTAGCTGATAACTCGTGGGTCGCTGGGCATGCCAACTTGATTGCAAGCTGAATTGATCTGTGATTTAACAAATTGAAGTGAGAAACAATCTTCAAAAGAAATGATCTGCGAAAAGAGAACTGAGTGATCAGAAAATCTACGAAAATTGATCGCCAGATTCAAATCGACTTCAAAATTGTTCAAATAATCTATGCTCTGATTGAACGGAGCGATGGAGGGATCGTGTAAGAGAGATATGAAGGCAACATGCGAGATATGTTAGCTGGAGCTCGATAACTTCCGATCCCACCTTCCATTTCGTGAATCAGCGTCAGAGCTCCCTATTCCCGATCGCGAAAGATCGCGCCACTTTTGCCCGGGCCTGATCGCGAAATGTTGCGAACAACTCCCACCAACTCCCGCTGACGTTCGCGAATTTGCGCTTCTCTCTTCCTGTTCGCGATAAAAAGGTTCACACGACTCTCCTTCGGTTTGTATGAGATGTCACGGTTTAAGTTCTTCGGTTTCCTCGGGATAGAGGAAGGTTTCCTCGGGGATTAAGAAGTAGTTCTTTGCGGTGAAGGAAGAAGAAAGAAGAAGAGGATTGTTCTCCCTTGGCTTCTTCTTGGTGGCTTGTGACTGAAGAGAAATTGAGTTTATTTCTCTTGTAAGTTTATCTTCTTTGGTGTATCTCTGTATAGAGTTTTCTTCGGTGTATCTTGGTGTAGAGAGAGAAGAAGAGAGAGCAACGAAGTGAGAGTGAGATATTCCTTTTGTAAGTCGAGGTGATCGAGTGATGTAAATTCCTCAAGTAGTAAAATCCTCTGCAACTCCGTGGACATAGACAATTTGTCGAACCACGTAAATTTGTGTTCCGCTGTGGTGTTACTGTTCTTTTTTGGTGTGATTTTTCTTGTTCTATTTTTTGCCTTGTCGATCGTTCTCTTGTTTGATTTATATATATACCACATAAACTGGTATATCTATAGATCTCGACGCAACAACTGATATCAGAGTTTTTTTCGGATCTGAGGAAGAATGATGATTGCAGATGAAGTGAAAGTTTCAGGGATCGAGAAGTTTGATTACATAGATTTTGGTTACTGGAGAATGGAGATAAATGATTATCTTTATGGAAAGAAACTTCATCTTTCGTTATTGGGGAAAAAACCTGAAAGGATGGACGAGGCTGAATAGAATTTGTTGGATCGACAGGTTTTGAAGGTTATTCGAATAACCTTCAAAACCTGTCTATCTCGTCAAGGAGAAGACGACTGCAAATCTCATGGGAGATTTATCAAGTGTGTATGAAATGACATCGGCGAATAACAAGTGTACTTGATGAATAAGATTCAGCTTGAAGATGGTAGAAGGTGTTTCTGTTGCTCAACACCTGAATGATTTCAATACTATCATATTGTTGGCATCGTTGTCAGATAGTTGAGAAGCCATGAAGATGACAATTAGCAGTTCTGCAGGTAAATTTTAACTGAAATGCGATAATATTCGTTATTTGTTTTTGGCTGAGGAGGTTCGCAGGAAAGATTCTGGCGAGATCTCAGGTACGAGTTTAAACTGAATGTTGATTTCAGAGGGAGATGACATGACATAAACTCAAATAAAAGGAGATCAAAATCAAAGTTTGGTTAAACTCCGATCAGCAGATAACCTGTTGGAATTGTGGCAAGACTGGCCACATAAGGAGGAACTGCAAGAATCCCAAGAAGATAGAGAATGATAACGCAAATATGGTATCTGAAGAAGTACATGATGCATTATTGTTGACAGTTCATAGTTTTGTTGATGATAAAAGTGAAGAGGAAAGTGGGCCCGGTGCACCAATTCCTATTGTTTCACAGACAGATGTTGAAGAACCACAAAGTCATGAAGAAATCTTGCAAGATGAAAGCTTAAGCAAGTGGGAGCTGACAGAACATCCACAAGGGAAGAAGACATTACAATACAAGTGAGTGTACTAGGTGAAAACTGAGCATGATGTCAGTAAGAGGTACAATGCTAAACTTGTTGAAAGACTTTCAACAGAGGCATGACATTGCCCATGCAGTGAGAGTTGTAAGCAGAGACGAGTAATCCAGGAAATAATTTGGAGGTGCAATGCTATTTGGACCCTGTTGATATGTTGACTGAGGGTGTTACTCTTGAGAAATTGAAGTTGTGCACATATTCAGTTGGTCTTCTAGTGTGAAGACAAGACTTTGAGTTGAAGAGGTGGACGATTCAAGTTGGAGGATTCATGTTTGAAGAAAAGTGCGACATCGTTAGTGGAGGAGATCAGGTCGAGGAAGGAGATGTAGCATGTGTATCGATCTCCAAGTGGGAGATTTGTTACCTGGAGCCCAATAAGTCCCGATCCCGCCTTCCGTTTCGCAAATCGGCGCCAAAGCTCCCTGTTCCCGATCGCGAAAGATCGCGCCACTTCCGCTGCCTTCCAATCGCGAAATTTCGCGAATCGCTCCCGCCAACTCCCGCTCACGTTCGCGAATCGACGCTCCTCTCTTCCTGTTCGCGATAAAAAGGTTCACACGACTCTCCTTCGGTTTGTATGAGAAGTCACGGTTTGAGTTCTTCTTCGGTTTCCTCGAGATAAAGGAAGATTTCCTCAGGGCAGAGGAAGAGAAGTTCAAGCGGTAGTTCCTTGTGGCAGAAGGAAGGAGGAAAAAGAAGAAGAATATTGTTCTCCCTTAGCTTCTTCTTGTGGCTGAAGAGAAATTGAGTTTATTTCTCTTGTAAATTTATCTTCTTCGGTGTATCTCGGTGTATCTCGGTGTAGAGAGAGAAGAATAAAAAGAGAAGAAGAGAGAGCAACGAAGTGAGAGTGAGAGATTCCTTTTGTAAGTCGAGGTGATCGACTGGTGTATATTTCTCAAGTAGTAAAATCCCCTGCAACTCCGTGAACGTAGACAATTTGCCGAACCAAGTAAATCTGTGTCATCCGCTGTGGTGTTACTGTTCTTTTATGATGTGATTTCACTTGTTATATTTTTTTGCTTCGTTTTGCTTCGTCGATCGTTTTCCTTTTTGATTTATATATATACCACATCAACTGACATATCTATAAATCTTGGCACAACAAGATATGCATATGAGAGAAGCGAAGATTAAGGTTAGGGTTGGTGTTGAAAACAACTTCGTAGAATCCTATGAATTTGTCATTGTTGACGGTACGTACGAGTTCAAGTCAGGTTGTCGACCTTAGAAACTTCGTCATTTTACGACTCATTGGATGAAGTTGTCGTTGGAAACACAGATAAGCCTCGGCACTCTTCGACATTTGATATCATGAGCAGCGACTGTGACTGCGAGTGAGAATGAAAATGAAAGAGTATTGTATGGCTTTGATATCATGTAGGATTCTGAATATAATTTTTTTTCTAACTCGTTCAAATCCATTATACCTTTTCTCATGTGAATTATAGTGAAATGAGTCAAAATATGAATCCTTGTCAATAGGAAAACAATAGAAATATAGGAAAAAAAAAACAGAAACAAAATCACTATAAGTGAAATATATTATGAGGAATGAAAATAAATATCTTCCTAATTAGATTTGTTGATTGATACTTTCCTACACGAACAAATGTGATTATCAAGGTGCGGCACGATTTGTAACATGAAGGATTGAGAAAGAGAGGCAATGTAGGGAAGGCTATACTTAAGTCGCTCATCACTAATAGTTGTTACCCTGCCCTCACACCATCATTTCATTGTTTACTCATAGTGACTACCCCTTTCATATGAATTCTTGTTGATTTTAATAGAGGGTTGAAGTTCTTTTGATTAGGGGAAGATAGCCAAATGATGTGGGTTTGCAAGTGTTTCTCGTTACATTTGGGGTTAGGCTACGTGAGTGTTCATTTGGTGAGGAAAAATATTGGCGAACAAATGAGAAAGAAGTGGTTTGGACTTGAAAGATTGTGGAGTAGACGGGGCTATAAATTTGACTGCAATGCGTAGAGAGAGCTCACATTCATGAATTTTTTATGCATGTGATTTGCCAGAAAGCATCTTGCTTGAACCTGTTGCTAAGGGTCTGTTTGGAGCAGCTGCAACTTATCCAGCTTCTGCTGATAAGTATCTTATCCTGTATTTGGGGCAGTTGCAATTTATCCAGATAAGTAGTTTATCTTGATAAGCTGGCTAGTTGTTTGGGGCAGCTATTTGAAAACAACTGATTTGTAGCTGTTTGTGGATAAATGACCATTCTGCCCCTGAACTAAATAATTTATGTGTTTTCAACAAAGGAATATTGGTTATTAATTTGTCAATATTTCACAGAAGCAGGTTTCTACAAGTCATATTCCTCTATGAGTGAGAGAACCGAACTACTCGTAAAATTAACCACTATATACTGTAGCATTCCTGGGCCTACAAATATACAAATAATCGTTTCTCACAAAATTGGAATTTACTGGCCAGAAGTCACATATGCGCTCAATTTAGATATTGTTAGTGTTTCTTGAGTGGAGCAATAGAAAGCTTACCAAAACTCCACATGTAAAGGCGATACTTCTCCCTGCTGCTCAAATCTTCCGGGTTGAAGTTACGTCCACTTCCATCTTGAGCAGTAGCCGAAAGCCAAATGCCAAACTACCGCTGAACGAAAATTAGGTGGAGGACGAAGCTAAAAGACTGATCCATCATCAAAGCAGAGGACGGAGGGCCTGGATTTGGTGGAGGAGAGCGACTAGGAGGGGGTCGCGGGCTTGACTTGATTTCGGCGACAGAGAGCGACGAAGGGCCGGATATTCGGCGACGGAGAGCGACGGAGAGCGACGAATGGTTGGAGAGCGACGAAGGGATACGGGCTTCGACTGGCTTTCGACGACGAAGAGCGACGAAGGGCCGCGGGCTTCGACTGGCTTTTGGCGACGGAGAGCGACGAAGGGCCGGCGGGCGACGGAGAGCCGCAGGCGAGGTCGTGAGCGAGAGGGGTAGAGGCGTAAAAGAAGTGAAATAAGCTCCAGGCAAACGCGAATCGCGGGTATAACCCTGTGATTCACGTGTAAGAGAAAATATAAAATGCAGTTTTTATATAATCTATAAAACGTGCGAAACAAACGGATAGGCGGTGTTTTCGAAAAGGATAGGCGGTGGTTTCGAACACGCCGCCGCACTTATAAGCTGCCCCAAAAAGGCCCTAAGACAAGTAGATTGTCTCATTTTTTTTTTCATGTCTTCTTTTTATTAAATAAATAATGTGTGGGTAAGGATTGCATGGTGAAAGGATTCAATGATGGATGCATTTAAAGCTCTAGGTTGTTCTGATAACAAGCCGAATAAAGCATTTAAAGTTTCCATGTGAAATGTATGTAATTATTTATTAATTTTTTTAGTAACGAGTTGTAAATTATCTAATTCGCATATGAAACAAGAATCAGTTAATTGATAGAAAGATTACTGTTACTAATCTATTAACTCAAGTTAAATAGCAAATTAATTCTTGCAAAATTTGATGCTGATAATGGCTTTTAAACTCCTTGTTTAGGAAGGTCTTTGAGGCAGATCTCAGGCAGCTTGGAATTGAGGCGCACAAAAAATGCCTTGAGACTTAAGTTTCACTATCACTAACGAGGCTTATGGTTTTTTTTTGTCAATGTTGTACGTCTCGAGGCTTTATGCCTTGAATCGCTTAAAGCAATGCCTCTATCAGATCATGCAAAATATTATTATATTATATTATATTATATTATATGATTATTGTATCTCTTATATTATTCGTAATATATCTGATAAAATATCTCAAATTATAAAAAAAGTTTATGTTTGATTACATAATTATATTAGTTTATTTTCTTTTTAATTATATTTGATCTAATTTAGTCGATATAATCAGTAAGAAGAAAAGTATAGTATCAAAGAAATTTGTAAAACCAATAAGATAAAAATTCAAATGATAATGAAGTTATTATTTATGAAGATTCTTATAATACTGATGAAAATGCGAATTAGGTCATCGTGATTTTTTGTTCTCACAGTGGATTTATTTTTGAGTGAATGCTTGCCATATATTTGTTTTAAACTTTTAGTGATAATAAATTAAATCAATATATTAGTGATCTATGTTTTATTTATGAATTATTTTAATTTAATGATCTTTTTCTATTGTGAGGCTTAAGCGTCACCTCACCAGGGCAAAACTTTCCAGTTTCCCGTTTCCGTTTCACATTTTTAAAACTTGCTTAAAGTAAATACATGCATAGTATTTTAAATATGAAATTTCTTATTTTCTGTCATAGTACTTTGAAATCAAGCATCTTATCACATCTCAAATTATAAAATTTACATACTTTGTAACGTTGACCCATCCAATGTGCCAAATGAGTCTTCAAAATCTTCAAAGTCCTATTTTTGGGAAAATTTAGAAGTTAGATGCTAAATTGAATTTCGATATAAGTCAAATTGGTTCTCTTAGTACAGAACAACTATCTTCTACAAGTGTTCGTTCTCCATAAGGAAAAATTATATTTGTGAATTAATTCCATTTAGGATAACCAAACTGCCCAAAATTTGCATACTACAGTTTGACTAACTAGGAAATATGCTGCATTATGATTTAGCAAAATTTCTTATGTTATCCTTTTCTTTAAATGTTTTTATCACTCTCTTACTAAATCATTGACTTCAACAGTCATGAGAATCCTCAGGTTGAACTGCCTGGGGCACATGATAGTTGCGTGTGGGATCTTTCTTGGCATCCTATTGGCTATTTACTTTGCAGGTATGTGAATTCTTAGAATCCATTAAAAATTTATAGTTTATTAATTTTAAGGTATGCTTGGTGTTTTCAAAATTTTTATTTTGGCTTTACTGCTGAAATAGTGGTTTGCTTGATTTGTTTTAAAAGTTGTGTTCAAAGTTCAAACTATCATTTTAGCATGCTTCCAGTGGAATATCCATGTGTGCTATTGATGATTATGATTTATAATTCATTTTCATTACAAATGCCAAAGCAAATGAAATTTAGTTTTTTATTTATAATTCATTTTCATTACAACATTATATTTTAATGTCATGCTGCAGCGGCGGAAATGATCATGCTACGAGGTTTTGGTGTAGAAATCGTCCTGGTGATCAAGCCCGCGATAAATACAATGCTTTCCACGCCCAAGGTTCTTTGAATTGCTCTTTCACCCTTCTCAGTGCA